>NC_058083.1:327704215-327811715 GCF_014858855.1 Bufo gargarizans
GTACCGGTACGTCCTCGGTCCTTAAGGGGTTAAGGTTCTCAGGAAGATCCCAATCTAAAATTGCCTGGACCTTCCCAGGATCCATACGGAAACCTGAAGCAGATAATAGATATCCCAGGAATTGTATTTCCTGAACGGCGAAGACACATTTTTCAATTTTCGCATATAATTTATTCGTCCGTAGGACCTGCAGTACTTGCCTGACATGTACTTCATGTGTTTTCAGATCAGCCGAATAAATTAAGATATCATCTAGGTATATGACTACAAACCTGCCGATGAGATGACTAAAAATATCATTAACGAAATGTTGGAAGACAGCAGGGGCATTGGTCAGACCGAAAGGCATGACTAAATTTTCGTAATGCCCCTCAGGGGTGTTAAAAGCTGTCTTCCACTCATCCCCTTCCTTGATACGAATCAGATTGTAGGCCCCCCTAAGATCAAGTTTGGAGAACCACCTAGCACCCGCAATCTGATTAAAAAGGTCAGGAATGAGAGGAAGAGGGTATGGGTCTCGGACGGTTATCCGGTTTAGCTCACGGAAATCTAGGCAAGGACGCAGGCCCCCATCTTTCTTTTTAACAAAGAAAAACCCTGCAGCCACGGGTGAAGAAGAGGGTCTGATGTGTCCCTTGGCCAGACTCTCGGAGATATAATCTTTCATGGCTTGTCTCTCGGGACCCGAAAGATTATACAACCTGGACTTGGGTAATTTTGCACCGGGAATCAGGTTAACCGGGCAATCATAAGGACGATGAGGTGGTAGCTTCTGACAACCCTTTTCAGAAAAAACGTCCTCAAAGTCCGAAATAAATGTAGGTAGGGAAGCTATGGAGGCGATTAAGCAATTGTTATTTAAGCAATTCTCTCTGCAATGCTCACTCCACTCCAATATCTCCCTGGCCTGCCAATCCACCACTGGATTGTGCGCTACCAACCAGGGAAGACCCAATACCACAGGAGAGGGAAGGCCCTCCAGAACGTAACATGAAAGACGCTCCTTATGGTGGTCCCCTACCCGAAGATGTAAGTTATGGACAACGTGAGTGAGGTTTCTCTGAGACAGAGGAGCAGAGTCAATAGCGAATATGGGAATGGGTCTCTGCAGCGTACAGAGAGACAAACCCATAGTGCGGGCAAAATGGGCATCTATCAAATTTACCCCTGCACCACTGTCTAGAAAAAAAGAAATAGACTCCGTCTTAACACCAAAAACAATAACCGCTGGCAACACAAATTGAGATGTTCGTATGGAGGAAACGTATACCCCCCGGCTGACATCCTCCGCACAGCCTGGGGTTAGTAGTTTTCCGACGGTCTTTTGTTTTTGAGAAAGAAGGGACAGACATTAATGAAATAACCCCTCCCCCCACAGAAAAAACAAGCCCCCCACCTACGGCGAACCTCAGGAGGACGAACCTGACGAGAAGTTCCTCCTAGCTGCATAGGCTCATCTAAGTCAGTACAGACTAACTGCTGCTTGGGAGAGGTTACCGATTGCTCAGGAATTTTCGATCTCTCCCTAAGACGTCTATCTATCCTGATAGAGAGGGACATAACAGCATCAAGGGAAAGGGGGGTCTCATACAGCGCCAGCGCATCCTTAACCCTTTCAGATAACCCAGAGCAGAACTGACTCCTGAGAGCCGGGTCGTTCCACTGAGTATCCGTAGCCCACCTGCGGAACTCTGAGCAATATTCCTCTGCTAGCCGATCTCCCTGTAGGAGTCTCCGTAACTTCGACTCAGCCAGGGCGACACGGTCAGGGTCATCATATATGAGACCCAAAGCCCCAAAAAATCCCTCCACTGACCGGAGAGCCTGGGAACCAGGGGGTAACGAGAACGCCCAGGATTGCGGGTCCCCCTGAAGCAGGGAAATAACAATCCCCACCCGCTGTTCTTCATTACCTGAGGAGTAAGGGCGCAGCTTAAAATATAATTTGCAGGCCTCACGGAACAACACAAATTTGTCCCTTCCCCCAGAGAATCTGTCAGGAAGAACAACCTTGGGTTCTGTAACAACCTGGTTACCCATAGCAACCGCTGGGCTTACGGTCTGCTGCATTTGCTGCTGCTGTTGGAGGACAGACGCCTTCAATCCTGCCACCTCCAAAGACAGGCCTTGAAGCTGTTTTGCCAAAGCAGCAATAGGATCCATATTGGATTCTAAGTAGAGAAAAAAAAATTATATATATATATATTTTTTTTTTTTTCTCAAAAAAAAAAATAAGGGCCAGTTATAATATCACGATCGGCGTAACTGTCACATACGTGACACGGAGGGAGGAAAAGAGGGAGGCCCTGCCCTAGTGAGAGGGAAGGTGGTGACCCCTGACTCACCTTGCGGCTGGCGCCTGGCTGCCCTGTCATCCCTAGACGGGTTCCTCACCCGTACGCCGATCACGTGCCTAAAACCCTGGCTTTCCCTAGGATGAGCCCTAGATAGTGAACAGGGCGGTGGGAACACTAGTCCGCACCACTAGCTCTAAAGGAAAACACCAAGGGGAGGACAGACAATACAAACTAAACATATAATCCCAGGTGGGCAACAACAGGAGACAACAAAAGCCCAACAGGGATCCGGAGGGTAGCACTCTGGAACAACAACCAGATTCTCAGCTCCAGTGGGTCAGCATAGATGTCCAGGCAGGAAGCTCTATAACTGGCAACAAGAGAAGTGTGAGAGGAGAATATAAGGAGTTTGGGAGTGGCAGACAAGAAACAGCTGAGGAGGAGAAGCTACGGATCCCTGAGTGAGACAAAAAGGATAGCAAGGCAAACACAGAAAACAAACACTAAGAAACACCGTGATCTTTAGACATAGAGCGCACAGCCACCCGCTGCGACTTCCTGACCCCGGGTATAACGGAGTCAGACGTGGCTCTTGACACCCTCGTGACAAACGGTCAGGAGTAATTCTTGACCATTCCTCTTTACAGAACTGTTTCAGTTCAGCAATATTCTTGGGATGTCTGGTGTGAATCGCTTTCTTGAGGTCATGCCACAGCATCTCAATCGGGTTGAGGTCAGGACTCTGGGCCACTCCAGAAGGCGCATTTTCTTCTGTTTAAGCCATTCTGTTGTTGATTTACTTCTATGCTTTGAGTCGTGTCCTGTTGCAACACCCATCTTCTGTTGAGCTTCAGCTGGTGGACAGATGGCCTTAAGTTCTCCTGCAAAATGTATTGATAAACTTGGGAATTCATTTTTTCTTTGATGATAGCAATCCGTCCAGGCCCTGATGCCTCAAAGCAGCCCCAAACCATGATGCCCCCACCACCATACTTCACAGTTGGGATGAGGTTTTGATGTTGGTGTGCTGTGCCTCTTTTTCTCCAAACATAGTGTTGTGTGTTTCTTCCAAACAACTCAACTTTGGTTTCATCTGTCCACAGAATATTTTGCCAGTACTGCTTTGGAACATCCAGGTGCTCTTGTGCAAACTGTAAACGTGCAGCAATGTTTTTTTTTTTGGACAGCAGTGGCTTCCTCTGTGGTATCCTCCCATGAAATCCATTCTTGTTTAGTGTTTTACATATCATAGATTCGCTAACTGGGATGTTAGCATATGCCAGAGACTTTTGTAAGTCTTTAGCTGACACTTTAGGATTGTTGTTCACCTCATTGATCAGTCTGTGCTGTGCTCTTGCAGTCATCTTTACAGGATGGCCACTCCTAGGGAGAGTAGCAGCAGTGCTGAACTTTCTCCATTTATAGACAATTTGTCTTACCGTGGACTGATGAACAGAAAGGCTTTTGGAGATACTTTTATAACTCTTTCCAGCTTTATGCAAGTCAACAAATCTTAATTGTAGCTCATCTGAGAGCTCTTTTGTGTGAGGCATCATTCACATCAGGCAATGCTTCTTGTGAAAAGCAAACCCAGAACTGGTGTGTGTCTAGGGGTTCACATACTTTTTCCACCTGCACTGTGAATGTCTGTAACATTTAATTCTTTGTGTGTTATTAGTCTAAGCAGACTGTGATTGTCTATTGTTGTGACTTAGATGAAGAGCAGATCACATTTTATGACCAATTTGTGCAGAAATCCATATCATTCCAAAGGGTTTGCATACTTTTTCTTGCAACTGTACAAGCTGTACACTGACTACTTTACGTTATATCAAAGTGTCATATCTTCAGTGTTGTCCCATGAAAAGATATAATAAAATATTTACAAAAATGTGAGGGGTATACTCACTTTTGCAAGATACTGCATCTAGAGTCTTACACGGGTGTTGTTTCTTTGCTGTTTTTGCAAGAATCCATTTATCATTCAGTCTCATGGGGAACATCTTGCTGGCTCTTTGTTTCAAGTGGTAAAAATCAAACAAAAGGCTGTTCTATCACAATAAGCATAATACTTATGTATGAGTAGTTCATTTCACAGACACTTTGCACACCACTTAAATGTGTTAGAGGCTTTTTAGCAATTAAAGGGGATGTCTCTTGGAAAATATTATACATATTTCAAACCAGCACCTGGATGTGAATACTTGTAATTGCATGTAAATAAAAATGTATTACAGCCACTGAGTTATTCCATAACAAATATCTCTATAGCGCCACCTGCTGTTTGATCTTTTCCTTACTACCCTGTTCCCCTCAGTAAAATGAATGAGGTGGACACACATGCTCAGTTCCATCCATCAACTGGCACCAGTCCTATCTACTATTGCTGTGACAGTTACAGGGAGAGAGCTGCAGCAAGAAGGAACCACCCCCTGAGCTGTGAGAGAGAGAGAGAGAGCTGCAGCAAGAAGGAACCACCCCCTGAGCTGTGATAGACAGAGAGCTGCAGCCAAAAGTACATGTCCCCTGAGCTGCTGGCTTAAAATAAATCTAGCAGATCAATTGGAGCAATGCATAGGGAAGCTTTGGATCCATGTGAGGTACAGGGCTGGTTCTAGCTTTAATGGAAAGAGATTGGCATGTACTATATGATGTCTGATTCTCACTTTTTTTACATTAGTCATGGGATAACCCCTTTAAGTAAAACACTTCCAACTGTCAGTAGTTTACTCCACCAAATCACTATGCAGGGCTCTGCTGAGAGGATTGCCATGCCGACCAGCCAAGTCCCAGCTAGTTGACATGTCAGTGTGACTGATAGCTGAGCCAATCATTAGACTAAGGGCTCATTCAGACGGCCGTATGTTTTTTGCTGTCCGCAAAAATGTGTATCCACAAAAAAAGACGGATTGAATTCCGCATTTTTGTGGACCCATAGACTCCAATGGTGCCACATCCTGATTTTCACTGACAAGTATAGGACATGTTTTATTTGTTTTGCGGGGCCATGGAACAGGAAAAAATACAATCTGCTGTCCACATCTTTTGGGGTCCCATAGAAGTGAATGGGTCCACATTTTATCCGCGAAATTGCGGATCAGATGCGGAAAGCAACATACAGCGCTAAAGTTGATGAAGAAGAATAATTTCAACCATAATGAACATTTGTGAGGTGAAAGTTAACAACAAGCAATTGTTTTAGCCAGGAAAGAAGTAGACCGTGCTTGAGATTTTGTCCGATGATTGATCTTTTGTTATTTAAAAACCTTTCAGCCGAGAACTATCTTTCCTTGATAGAATATTCCCATAAAAATCAAACACAAGACACAACATAACATTGCAAACATTTAATATATTCTATATATGAATGAAAGTTAGACCTTAGCAAATAAAATTATTGTGCCCATCCACCACAGCAAGGTGGATGGGCACAAGATTGGAACTTACTATACTTTACTGTACATTACTCATTTCTCCTTATCTTAAATCAAAATATTTCCACATACCCGATATTCATTGATATAGTAAAGCATAAGTAATATTTATAATCCATATACTGTGGTCTCTCACAGGTTCCTGGACAACCATTGTCAGATGAAATCATTGTAACTTGAATCCATAACTCTATGGAGAACCAGTAATCAATTCAAAAACCAAAATGTCATCCCAAAATAAGAAAAAATATAGTTTAAAGAAAAATAAGCAGATAACCAAGACAGATAGGACTATGGTGAAGGTATGAGTTTCTTCAGGGTCTTGCATAGTATATACATGCACCAGAAACATAAAATGAAGCCACAGCTCATCTACTGGAGTGCTGACTAACTTTGCTTTTATATTGTACATATGGAGGTGTGGTGGTCTTCAATTTAGACCTGCACTTTAGCCACCATCTGGCTGCGGCTGTTAATAGTTAAGGCGCATTTACACTGCTCAATTGTCGGGAAGACTATCGGGAACTATCCTACGAACCCTCTCTAGATAATCTACCAGTGTAAAGGTGCCATAGATCACTTGATGAACGAGCAAAATGCTGGTTCTTTGGGTGAAACAATCATGTGAACAATCATTCAAACAGCACTTTGCTGCCCAGAAATAATGAGATTGTATGAGGACAAGCGACTGACAGTAGCCATCTTACATCCTCGTACAGTGGAGGTAATCATGCATGTAAATACAGCTCTTAAAGGGAACCTGTCACCTAGAAAATGCATATTAAACCGCCAGCAGTACCTTGTTGCAGCTTGTTGTATGATTATAAAGGTGTCTGTGTCTTTTCTGTGCAATGCGGCAAAAGTCTGAAAAAGGACTTTTATTCAAGTGGCCACGCTATGTAAACTATAGTCTTGAAGTCAAGGGGGCAGTGGCTTTCTTGCCTGAAGTCAAGCGCGCCCCGCCCCCTTTAACTCCTTATAGGGTTTGATTGATAGGAAGCCTAATTATATCATTACCGGTTGCTTGAATGTAGTCTAGCGCATGCAATCGGCTCCCGTGTGCAAGTGCCTGAGCATTGAGCTTTTGAATAATACCTCATGGCGGATTGGAACAGTGCACAGGCATCGGTATTGCAGGGACACAGCGCACCCGCAAGACTACATTCAAGCATCCAGTAGTGAAGAAAATCCTATCAATCAAATGCTATGGTGAGGTAAAGGGGGCGGGGCGCGCTTGACTTTAGGCGAGAAAGCCGCTGCCCCTTGACTTCAAGACTATCGTTTACATATCGTTTACCCAGTTGAATAAAAGTCTTATTTTTATACTATAAAGTAATTATTTGATACACTGGTGATTTTGCAAGTTTTCCCACCTACAAAGAATGGAGAGGTCTGTCATTTTTCTCATAGGTACATTTTAGCTGTGAGAGACAGAGAGACAGAAAAAACTCAGAAAATCACATTGTATGATTTTCAAATAATTAATTTACATTTTATTGCATGAAATAAGTTGATCACCTACCAACCAGCAAGAATTCTGGCTCTCACGGACCTATTCAATTTTCTTTAAGAAGCCCTCCTACTCTGCACTCATTACCTGTATTAATTGCACCTGTTTGAACTCGTTACCAGTATAAAAGACACCTGTCCACACACTCAATCAATCACACTCCAACCTTTCCACCATGGCCAAGACCAAAGAGCTGTCTAAGGACACCAGGGACAAAATTGTAGACCTGCCCAAGGCTGGGACTGGGGCTACAGGACAATAGGCAAGCAATGTGGTGAGAAGGCAACAACTGTTTGCTCAATTATTCGAAAATGGAAGAAAAACAAGATGATTGTCAATCTTCCTTGGTCTGGGGCTCCATGCAAGATCTCGCCTCGTGGGATAAGAATGATTTTGAGAAAGGCCAGGAATGAGCCCAGAACTACACAGGAGGACCTGGTCAATGACCTGAAGAGAGCTGGGACCACAGTCTTGGCCAACAACTTTCTTCCCTCAGTAAGAGCATTGAAGATGGGTCATAGCTGGGTCTTCCAGCATGACAATGACCCACAACACACGAAAGGGCAACTAAGGAGTGGCTCTGTAAGAAGCATTTCAAGGTCCTAAAGTGACAAACCTGAACCCAATTGAAAATCTTTAGAGGGAGTTAAACTCAATGTAGTCCAGAGACAGCCCCAAAACCTGAAAGATCTTGAGATCTGTATGGAGGAGTGGGCCAAAATCCCTGCTGCAGTGTGTGCAAACTTGGTCAAGAACTACAGGAAACGTCTGACCTCTGTAATTGCAAACAAAGGGTTTCTGTTGCAAATATTTACTTCTGTTATTTACTTTCTATTGTATCAAATAGTTATTTCATGCAATAAAATGCAAATTAATTATTTAAAAATCATACAATGTAATTTCTGGATTTTTATTTTAGATTCTGTCTTTTACAGTTTAGGTTACTTTCACACTAGCGTTCGGAGCGGGTCCGTCTGATGTTTCATCAGACGGATCCGCTCCTATAATGCAGACGTTTGCATCCGTTCAGAACGGATCCGTCTGCATTATAACTTAGAAAAATTTCGAAGTGTGAAAGTAGCCTGAGCGGATCCGTTCAGACTTTACATTGAAAGTCAATGGGGGACGGATCCGCTTGAAGATTGAGCCATATGGTGTCATCTTCAAGCGGATCCGTCCCTATTGACTTTCATTATAAGTCGGAACGGATCCGCTCGCCTCCGCACGGCCAGGCGGACACCCGAACGCTGCTTGCAGCGTTCAGGTGTCCGCTCACTGAGCGGAGCGGAGGCTGAGCGCTGGCAGGCGGATGCATTCTCAGTGGATCCGCCTCCACTGAGAATGCATTAGGGCCAGACGGCTGCGTTCAGGGCCGCTTGTGAGCCCCTTCAAACGGAGCTCACGAGCGGACACCTGAACGCAGGTGTGAAAGGAGCCTTAAGTGTACCTACGATAACAATTACAGATGTCCCCATTCTTTGTAGGTGGGAAAACTTGCAAAATCGCCAATGTATCAAATACTTATTTTCCCCACTGTAGATAAGACAGGATCCACCATTCCCAATAGGTGATTGGAAGAGCTTATCTATTCTTTGTACAATGACCTCTGCACATGTCACAGAGCGTGCCTAGAAAACCTTACCATGTAAGTCAATATGGTTCTCCACCTGACCATTGTGTCTATGATCAGTGGGGCTGCCGTAAAGCAATTTTATTAATGCTGTGTAAATACTGTTAAGAAGCGCTCAGGCAAGATGGCCGCCCGAATAATCATGTTCAGAAAATAAAATAAAAAAATCTACAATCAGAAAATAAAAACAGATTAGAAAAAAAAAGAGGAATGTTACTATCCGGTTTTAACTGGCAGATAAACATTTTGGTGACATTTTTCCTTTAAGAAATGTATTAGAGCCACTCCTTTGTTGACTAGCAGACAGCATTTCCTTTTGATCACAGCCTTCCATCAATGGTTATTATGCAGACATGTGAACAACAAAAGCAGGTCTATGATTTGTGGATCTTGCAGTGCTCTACCGCAGATCTCACTAAACTTCCAAACCACCTATGACTATGACTTGGAGAGGAGCAGACTGCCTAACTCTTGTCAAACTTGAATTTTTAGGTTTTCCTGCAGTTGTGCTTTTGAAAGAGTTTCCTTCCTTTGACTTCTCAGTACATAATTGAGAGCTAGCCCACCAGGACAACTGACTGTCTCTGCATTGTCATTGACATGTTTGTTTCAGTAGGATCTGTTGACATCTAAACCCCCTTACCTTAGCATAAAAAAAAAAAGACTTGTAGAGGTTGGATTTTACCTACCCCCGATACTATTATTTTACGCTCAGATATAGGCCATGCTGAAGCTGATAATCTCCCTTGCTGTAAGATATATAAGTGTAATTTTTTAATTTATGATAATATTTATATGAGAAAACAATATATATCTAATATATAAAGATGAGAGTATGTATGTGTATGTACAGTACAGACCAAACGTTTGGACACACCTTCTCATTCAAAGAGTTTTCTTTATTTTCATGACTATGAAAATTGTAGATTCACACTGAAGGCATCAAAACTAGGAATTAACACATGTGGAAT
The DNA here is from genome assembly GCF_014858855.1 of Bufo gargarizans. Taxonomy (NCBI): domain Eukaryota; kingdom Metazoa; phylum Chordata; class Amphibia; order Anura; family Bufonidae; genus Bufo; species Bufo gargarizans. The sequence continues at coordinate 327,714,058 of NC_058083.1, forward strand.
TATATACATAACAAAAAAGTGTTAAACAACCGAAAATATGTAATATTCTAGGTTCTTCAAAGTAGCCACCTTTTGCTTTGATTACTGCTTTGCACACTCTTGGCATTCTCTTGATGAGCTTCAAGAGGTAGTCACCTGAAATGGTTTTCACTTCATAGGTGTGCCCTGTCAGGTTTAATAAGTGGGATTTCTTGCCTTATAAATGGGGTTGGGACCATCAGTTGCGTTGTGGAGAAGTAAGGTGGATACACAGCTGATAGTCCTACTGAATAGACTGTTAGAATTTGTATTATGGCAAGAAAAAAGCAGCTAAGTAAAGAAAAACGAGTTGCCATCATTACTTTAAGAAATGAAGGTCAGTCAGTCCGAAAAATTGGGAAAACTTTGAAAGTGTCCACAAGTGCAGTCACAAAAACCATCAAGCGCTACAAAGAAACTGGCTCACATGCGGACCGCCCCAGGAAAGGAAGACCAAGAGTCACCTCTGCTGCGGAGGATAAGTTCATCCGAGTCACCAGCCTCAGAAATCGCAGATTAACAGCAGCTCAGATTAGAGACCAGGTGAATGCCACACAGAGTTCTAGCAGCAGACACATCTCTAGAACAACTGTTAAGAGGAGACTGTCCTGAATCAGTGCTAGGAAACCACTGCTAAGGACAGGCAACAAGCAGAAGAGACTTGTTTGGGCTAAAGAACACAAGGAATGGACATTAGACCAGTGGAAATCTGTGCTTTGGTCTGATGAGTCCAAATTTGAGATCTTTGGTTCCAACCACCGTGTCTTTGTGCGACGCAGAAAAGGTGAACGGATGGACTCTACATGCCTGGTTCCCACCATGAATCATGGAGGAGGAGGTGTGATGGTGTGGGGGTGCTTTGCTGGTGACACTGTTGGGGATTTATTCAAAATTGAAGGCATACTGAACCAGCATGACTACCACAGCATCTTGCAGCGGCATGCTATTCTATCCGGTTTGGACCATCATTTATTTTTCAACAGGACAATGAGCCCAAACACACCTCCAGGCTGTGTAAGGGCTATTTGACCATGAATGAGAGTGATGGGGTTCTGCGCCAGATGACCTGGCCTCCACAGTCACCAGACCTGAACCCAATCGAGCAGAGTGAAGGCAAAAGGGCCAACAAGTGCTAAGCATCTCTGGGGACTTCAAGACTGTTGGAAGACCATTTCAGGTGACTACCTCTTGAAGCTCATCAAGAGAATGCCAAGAGTGTGCAAAGCAGTAATTAAAGCAAAAGGTGGCTACTTTGAAGAACCTAGAATATGACATATTTTCAGTTGTTTCACATTTTTTTGTTATGTATATAATTCCACATGTGTTAATTCATAGTTTTGATGCCTTCAGTGTGAATCTACAATTTTCATAGTCATGAAAATAAAGAAAACTCTTTGAATGAGAAGGTGTGTCCAAACTTTTGTTCTGTACTGTATGTATGTCCGCTAAAGGAATCCGCACCATCGCATTTACAATCACGAAATTTGGCAAACAAGTACATCAAGGAAGGTTTTAGACCGGGTCTCAGTTTTTCTAGCACGTACTGTTCCTGAGATATTCCCAAAAAATGCAAATATGGCACATCACATGACCTACATTAGCCAATAGAAGTTTGCAGGTCTTTCTCTTCATATCCCAACTGCCATACACATGGTCACATGTCCCTTATCAGCCAATAGAAGGCCCTTAGTCTCCACATACAAACAGTTTTACACCAGGTTTCCATAACAACCCAGCTATTTTTCTTCACTGCTGCTGGTCAGCTTTAAAGGGGCAGGGCGATGCAGATGACACTGTTAAGGGAATGGAGTGCTGTAGAGGTCACAGTCCAGAGGCAGGTAGGGTGGCCATTCAGGCCACCCTCAAAAGACAGGATTAAACACCCCACCCCCAGGCCCCACTAAGCCATGCCCCCAATCCAGTTAGGCCATGCCCCCTCCCACTCCGCAGTCAGCGGGGATTGAAAAAATGAAGGTAAAAATCAACTTCTGTCAGCTGCAGGGGTAGGAGGTATGGTGAACTTTCTCCCTGCAGCTCACGCTCAGACAGCACAGTGCTGCTGTCTGAGAGTGAGCTGTTCAAAAGGACAAGGGGGACGGTCTGCTATGGAGGTCAGTGTTAAGAGGCAGATTGCTGTAGAGGCCACTGTTAAGGGGATAGGGGTGTTGTGGAAATCACTGTTAAGGAAATGGGTTACTGTGGAGGTCACTAATAAAAGGGTGGCCGATGTGGAGGTCACTGTTAAAGGGGCGGGCTGCTGTGGAGGTCACTGTTAAGGGGGCGGGAGGCTGTGGAGGTCACTGATAAGGGGGCGGGATGCTGTGGAGGTCACTGTTAAAGGGGAAGGCGCTGTGGCTGTTACTGTTAAGGGGCAGGCCGCTGTGGAGGTCACTGTTAAAGGAGAAGGGTACTGTAGATGTCACTGTTAAAGTCAATACTGTCGATATCTTTTAACGACACACACAAACATTAAATGAAATAGAGGAAATATACCCGTGCAAAGCCGGGTCCTTCTGCTAGTATATATATATATTGAATGGATTATTATCTTTTTATTCATCACAATCATGCACACCTGTAAGAGAGTATCAATTGATGTTATTATGCACTATAACTGTATGTATTGATGGCTAATATTTGTGGCACACAGCACTTTATTGATATTTGATTCTGCTTTTTATACTACAATCATGTCCAATTTAGATTCACTGGTTTTATTAATATTTTTTTATATTAATTGAGATATAATTATGTAATCACTTTGTTAATTATGTATGCTTTATAAGCACCTGAGTTTGCACTTTGTATTATGGCTTGACAAAGGCTCCATTGAGTGAGCTGAAATGTTGCTGTCTACACACGGGTGAATAAAATAACCCTTATTTCAAGGATATCTGTGTGCTGCCATGGATTTCTTCTTGCATATACTCATCTGGATCAAAGTCCGTGGTCCGTTTCAAGGAATTGCACCGCTTGGGATTTGTGTGCTGCTCATCTATTTTTTATACATATATATATATATATATATATATATATATAGAGAGAGAGAGAGAGAGAATGTCCTAGTAAGCAAGTAAGCATGCTTGCTCAGTATATATATATATATATATATATATATATATTAAGGATATATAAGGATATATACATATATACATGTGTATGTGTGCTGAGCTAGCGTGCTTACTTGCTTACTAGGACATTTGTTATCTGTGATATGAAGAAAAGCCGTTATTTGATATTAGCCAAGTAGCTGGTGGGAATAGTGTCTGGATTCCCATACAATACACCGGGACCACAGCAAGCTCAGGCATAATTGCAGTTATTATACTTGTGCCTGGCACCATATGCCCCTATAAGGAAAAGTCGCACTGGTGTAACATTACTAACATCTGGATACTATGAGTGCCTGTAAATGAGAACATTTGCAAGTGGAGATTGGCAGCACCTCATTTAACTGTGTTTACCCTGTCACAGACAACTCTCTCACAGGTTAATTGTGTAGCAATACAATAGATTTGCAAATCAGTGGGAAGACTGATCTGTTCAACATGCTTTCCAATGCAAATTGTATTATTGTGTTTTACAGAATTTTAAAGAAGCTATAATTTACCAACAAACAAAGAGGCAACTGTCGTTTTATGTACTGATGGTGGTTTATGACCCTGCATGGACGTGTACATTCTTACCTGCTGCTTATCTCATTTCTCTCCTTTCTCAAAGAGATACCGATAAAAATAGAAATAACTAGTCTATCTATATATTCCATCTATTCTTAGTTTATTCTGGGTCTAGTGAACACACAAATGTGGACAGATATGCTGAGGTTTGCTTAAAATGCATTCCCTTCCACTGAAGAAAGCACAAAGTTGTTTTTTTGTTTAATTAAAATAAAATGTGTGCCTAGAGCTGTTAATGTGGTCATTCATCTTACATATAATGGCCAAACCTGACAATTTTGGTGGGACTGACCAACCATCTGATGATGAGATGAGCAAAGTTATCAAAAATGTGATCCTGCTTGTTCGCCGAAGTTCACAAAGAAATTTGATTTGTGATGCTTTCCATTGTATGTAGTGGGCATAATGAAGGGGAATGGTGATTGCTCCACCATCGCTCCGCCATTGAACCTCTCAGATGCAGCGTTCAACACTTATCGAGGCATCTGACAGTCACATTCCGGCCTTTCAGGAGTTAATCAGGGGTTAAAAACCAAAAAAAGAATATTCATCTCATTCATTAGATCGCAGAGAGGCCGTTGCGGCCATCTTGATTAAAGACAATGCACCAAATATCACCTGTGCTGATGCGATGACGTCACCACGGGTGCGGTGACATCATCAGTGATGACATCAGTGCCTGGCCAACGTCAGTGCAAGGAAGATTTGGCGCATTTTCTTTAATCAAGATGGCCATGATGGACAAATAGATGAGATGAATATGTATTGTTTTTGTTTTTACTGCTATTTCAGAAAATTGATTCTTTAACAAGTAACACGAGGAGATTCGGCTTTAAGACGAATCAAATTTTTCCTGAAATTCATATATAAGTCCACTTCGTATACTTTGATTTGCTCAACACTAGTGGTGACCCAACTCTCCTCCAATGGCAAATGTAAGGGACAAGGGTTGGACATGTTGAAATTAAAAATGACTGATGTTCTCAGAAGGTGAACTAACCATTCATTCTGCCATTGCCTGATTTTTCAGCCACTGTGGAGCTGCATTCACATGGAGCACTCATTCCCTTTGTATGAGAATGAACGATCGCTAATATGATTGTTTATCCCCATACAGATTTATTGATTGCAGGCAACACATCCCAGATTACACGGAGCAGCATGCTGGCGACAAACAACTATTTTAGTTGCCGTATGAAAAATGCGATCAGCCATCAAATGCTTGCTTGTTCGTTAGGTATTTGGCAGCACCTTTACATAGGGTAATTACTGGGAATGAGCAATTGTATGGACAGCAGTCCCTGTTCCCTTCATTCTCCGGGTCAGTATGATTACAGTGGTACCACATTTGTATAGATTTTCTTGTGTTTTAATACTGAATAAATACAAATGTTGGCATCGCCATATTCTGACCCTGTAACTTATTTATGTTCCACCTACAGGGCAGTGTGAGGGCTCATTTTTTGTGCGGAGATCTGTAGTTTTTATCTATACAATTTTGGAGTGTGTATTACTTTTCATCACTTTTTATTAAAAAAAAAGTTCAACGGTGAAGCAGCAAAAAGTGGCAAATCGTCCATTTTACATTTTCGGCATTCACCGTACAGGATCAATAAGTTTATATTTTAATAGTTTGAGCATTTTGGGATGTGGCAGTGCATATGATGTTTGTTTTTTATTGTTTATTAATATTATGGGGAAAGGGGGGTTATTAGAATTTTTATATATTTTTTAATTCTTTAAAACTTTTTTCTGAACGTGCAATCATTAGATTGCTTTCCCCACATACTTATGTGATTTAATAGACATTAGTGTATTGGAAATTCAGTATATTCCAATGCAGTACTGCCACCAGCAAGCCAACATTGGAATATAACTGTGATAGGCATGGTTGGCTCATACAGGCTCCGGCCTGTCACTATCAACAAATGGCTTCCCTGATCTCAGTGCAGGGAAGCCATTTGAGCCCCGGGAGTGCAGCCCTTAAAGCCACCTCAGAGGTCATGTCACTATTGACCACTGCATCTGAGGGGTTAATTGTCTGTGATCAGAATTATCCAGGGGTCAAGTCCTGGGAAAAAAACTGTGGGAACTCACCCAAGATGCAATGCAACCCCCCCCCCCCCGCATACAATCCCACACAGCAGCGCCCCCCCCCCCCCATACAATCCCACACAGCAGCGGCCCCCCCCATACAATCCCACACAGCAGCGCCCCCCCATACAATCCCACACAGCAGCGCCCCCCCATACAATCCCACACAGCAGCGCCCCCCCATACAATTCCACACAGCAGCACCCCCCCATACAATTGCACACAGCAGCCCCCCCCCGCATACAATCCCACACAGCAGCGCCCCCCCCCCGCATACAATCCCACACAGCAGCGCCCCCCGCATACAATCCCACACAGCAGCGCCCCCCCCATACAATCCCACACAGCAGCGCCCCCCCATACAATCCCACACCATAGTCCCCCCCATCATACAATCCCACACCATAGTCCCCCCCATCATACAATCCCACACCATAGTCCCCCCACCCCATCATACAATCCCACACCATAGTCCCCCACCCCATCATACAATCCCACACCATAGTCCCCCCCATCATACAATCCCACACCATAGTCCCCCCATCATACAATCCCACACCATAGTCCCCCCCATCATACAATCCCACACCATAGTCCCCCCCATCATACAATCCCACACCATAGTCCCCCCATCCCACATGGCACACCTCACAGAATTGTCAGCCCCCTCCACAGGCTTCACATGTCCCTCTCAGGCAGACACTCTCCCCTGTCAGTGCTAAAGACGCTGGTGCGCAGAGCAGCCATGCCTGACCTTCCTGCTGTAATAGAACTTCTGAAGCGCGCGCTGGCTGCCGACCCACGTGACCTAGAAATGTCACGTGATAGTGTGACGTCAGAAGGTCCGTTTAGTGTCTGGAGTTTAGACACTACCCTTCTTTTTTATCGCTGTCCTGAGGACAGCGATATAAACAGAAACAGATCACCATGGAGATGAGCGCTTCACTTCCACAATGGAAGCGCTCATCTCAGTGCCTGCCCCGCCGCCGCACACTGCCTGCCCCGCCGCACACAGATGAAAGGGAACGGCGTTCCTGCCATGAAAAAAGTGCAGGAACGCCGTTCCCACGCGTTCCCCCTGGACTCGACCCCTGGAATTATCGATGATTGCAGACATTAGCCCTGGGTGTCTGCTGTGTGAAACCAGCCAACAAGGGGGCAAACAATAAGATCCCTGGATCAAACAATGGATCAAACAATAAGAAATCCCTGGATCAAACAATAATCCCTGGATCAAACAATAAGAAAACCACAATTTACATAGATAGTTATAAATTGTGGTTTTCTTATTGTTTGATCCAGGGATTACATAGATAGTTATAAATTGTGGTTTTCTTATTGTTTGATCCAGGGATCCTCCTGGACCTTCAATTAGGACTAAATATTTTGTTACAGTATCGTTGCAGGACCCAGACATCCATATGGGTCGCTATGTCATAAGGGCAATTTAAGGACAGGTAGGTTAGGTTCGGGAACGGAGTGCTCCCACCATTAGGGTGCATCTCTGGGCTGAGACAAGCGCAGGGACACCATAGGGACACATTAGGGACCCATATGGTTCTGGCCCTGGTGTACCACCATATACAGCCTCCTCCACCTAGTCCTTGAATTGGCTCTTTCTGTCTGTATGTTTTTTGTATGTCTATCGGTCCCCACGTGAGGGACCCATTTGTGTATTTTTTAAGATATTTAGATTAAAAGTTATATTTTAGGTAGTTGGCCCCAGTGATATTAATATCATTGTACTATCTAAGGATTATTATATGGAAGAGTCAGGACGTTTACTGAGTGACAATGATACTTACAAACAGTTGATATACAAAAATGGTCAGGAATGCCAGGATTTTATCATAGAGTGTCTAGAATCTATTCTTCAGAACAATGTATTTCAATTTAATGGCAATGATTTATCCAAAGGTCTGATATGGCGATGAGTATGCTTGTCACACCTACTTATTCTAATATCTTTTTGGCTTATTTTGAGGCGTGAGATATTTGCCAAATATGATAAAGGGGTCATTTATTATTCTAAAATACGCCTAAATTAGGCGTATTTCAGGCGCAGATGGCGGTGCAACGACTTCGCCCCGCTTACACCGGGTCTAAAATTGTGGATGTGGCTTGGGCTGGGACGGGCCAGCAGGCCCGTTTCATTCATTATTTTCTACACCTGTTTTAGGCGCAGAAAATGATCTAAATGTGAGATAGCTCGGAAGCTGGCTTACAGGATGTGCCGAAGTTATGTAAAGGTGTCACGAAAGGTGTACAGAAAACTAGAAGACACAAAATGAAGATCCGACTGACTGGATCCAAAACTAAGGAACCAAAGGGAGAGCCCTGCAACAGACCTGGCTCTCTCCCTAACTGCTCAGCCTATGCAAAAATCTCAATGGTAGACGATCGCATATCTTCGTTCCTCGACTGTATAACACCTGAACACCCTATAATAGTGAGGGGACACGACCACCGGCTCCCTACACTTGATACGGAGGGAGTCAGGGTCACCTGGGATCTGAAGAACGTCTGTCAGAGCTTCTCAGATGTCTGGTGGTGACAAAAGGCTGGCGTCTTTTCATGACTTCATTGGAACCACTACCATCTATGGGCCTTTATTAAGGCCGGGATCTAAAACGGCACTCTTAATAAATGTGCCCCAAGGTTTTTGTGAGAGTCACTGTGTCATGCTGGCGGTCTGTGCCCACTGCTGTCTTGTTGTCCAGGGCAGGCATAGGTGTCGCTCCCTGTGTGCATTGGGACTAGTACTCAGAAAACTTTTAGCACTGCAAGAGTTAAAGGGGTTTTCTCATCTCAGACAATGGGGGCATATCGCTAGGATATGCCCCCATTGTCTTATAGGTGCGGGTCCCACCACTGGGACCCGCACCTATATCGAGAACGGAGCCCCGAAAGTGAAGGAGAGCGCACTGTGCATGCGCAGTCGCCCTCTATTCATTTCTATGGGGCCACCGAAAATAGCCGAGCGCAGGGTGGCAGCATCAGCTGGTACAGATATTTGTCTTACTTACTACAAACCCATGAAAGGTCCTCTTTAAAAAGAATTAATAGTGAAGACAAAGAACTTGAAAAACATTCTAGTGATTTGAAGATTTGTATTTTGGGTATGGGTTACCTCAAAGAGATAGTTGAGAAAGAAGCTGCAAGACACGATAGGGAAAAATTATCAAAATCAAAGAAAAAACTGAGGGACAAAAGGTTTGCTTTGCCCTTTCAATGTGGGTCCATGAGTAAGATGATTAAAACTGTTATTCATCAAAATTGGATAGTAGCTTGCAGAAAGTTGCAGCACTTAAAACAATAATTGTTTCAGAGGAGTAATAATTAGGGATGAGCGAATCGACTTTGGATGAAACATCCGAAGTTGATTCGCATAAAACTTTGTTCTAATACTGTACAGAGCCGGAGCTCCGTACAGTATTAGAATGTATTGACTCAGATGAGCCGAAGTTATTGCTTTGCAAAGTCTCGCGAGACTTCACGCAATAACTTTTATAAATTAGTTTGTACTGTGAAAAAACATTTCCTGAATTCAGGTTCGGTTCCAAGGTACCACTTGGAACCGAACCCGAGCAATAACTTCGGCTCATCGGAGCCAATACATTCTAATACTATATGGAGCTCCTGTACTGTATGGAGTATTAGAACGAAATTTTATGCGAATCAAAAGGCAATTCGCTCATCCCTAGTAATAATATCACGGACAACATAATGAAAGGGTGTTTTGGGGATAACAAGGAGATCATACACCTAAGGCCTCATGCACACGGACGTTTTTTTTCACGGTCCGCAAAACGGGGTTCCGTTGGTCCGTGATCCGTGACCGTTTTTCCGTCCGTGGGTCTTCCTTGATTTTTGGAGGATCCACGGACATGAAAAAAAAGTCATTTTGGTGTCCGCCTGGCCGTGCGGAGCCAAACGGATCCGTCCTGAATTACAATGCAAGTCAATGGGGACGGATCCGTTTGATGTTGACACAATATGGTGCCATTTCAAACGGATCCGTCCCCATTGACTTTCAATGTAAAGTTATACCATCGGATTGGAGTTTTCTCCAATCCGATGGTATATTTTAACTTGTAGCGTCCCCATCACCATGGGAACGCCTCTATGTTAGAATATACTGTCGGATATGAGCTACATCGTGAAACTCATTTCCGACAGTATATTCTAACACAGAGGCGTTCCCATGGTGATGGAGACGCTTCAGGTTAGAATATACGAAAAAACTGTGTACATGACTGTCCCCTGCTGCCTGGCAGGTGCTGCCAGGCAGCAGGGGGCAGACCCCCCCCCCTGTTTTTAACTCATTGGTGGCCAGTGGGCCCCCCCTCCCCTGTTGTTAACTCGTTGGTGGCCAGTGTGCGCACCCCCCTCCCTCCCTCCCTCCCTCCCTCTATTGTTTTAATACATTGGGGCCAGTGTGCGCGCGCCCCCCCAACCCCCCCTCCCTCCCTCTATTGTTTTAATACATTGGGGCCAGTGTGCGCGCCCCTCCCAACCCCCCCTCCCTCCCTCTATTGTTTTAATACATTGGGGCCAGTGTGCGCTCCCCCCCAACCCCCCCCCCCCCCTCCCTCCCTCTATTGTAATCATCATCGGTGGCAGCGGAGTAGAAGATTTTCATACTTACCTGGCTGCTGGCTGCTGCGATCTCTGTGTCCGGCCGGGAGCTCCTCCTACTGGTAAGTGACAGGTCTGTGCGGCGCATTGCTGTCACTTACCAGTAGGAGGAGCTCCCGGCCGGACGCAGACATCGCAGCAGCCAGCAGCCAGGTAAGTATGAAAATCTTCTACTCCGCTGCCACCGATGATGATTACAATAGAGGGAGGGGGGGGGGGGGGGTTGGGGGGGCGCGCGCACACTGGCCCCAATGTATTAAAACAATAGAGGGAGGGAGGGAGGGGGGGTTGGGGGGGCGCGCGCACACTGGCCCCAATGTATTAAAACAATAGAGGGAGGGAGGGGGGGTTGGGGGGGCGCGCGCACACTGGCCCCAATGTATTAAAACAATAGAGGGAGGGAGGGAGGGGGGTGCGCACACTGGCCACCAACGAGTTAACAAGGGGGGGGGGGCGCACAATGATATTCAAACTGGGGAGGGGGGGGGGGGGGGTCTGCCCCCTGCTGCCTGGCAGCCCTGATCTCTTACAGGGGGATATGATGGGGTTAATTGTACTATCATATCCCCCTGTAAGAGATCGGGTGGTGCCAGGCAGCAGGGGGCAGTCTTGTACAAAGTTTGCAGTGTATTCTAACTAGAAGCGTCCCCATCACCATGGGAACGCTTCTGTGTTAGAATATACTGTCGGAAATGAGTTTTCACGAAGTGAAAACTTAGATCAGAAAAAGCTTTTATGCAGACGGATCTTCGGATCCGTCTGTATGAAAGCAACCTACGGCCACGGATCACGGACACGGATGCCAATCTTGTGTGCATCCGTGTTCTTTCACGGACCCATTGACTTGAATGGGCCCGTGAACCGTTGGCCGTGAAAAAAATAGGACAGGTCATATTTTTTTCACGGCCAGGAAACACGGCTCACGGATGCGGCTGCCAAACGGTGCATTTTCCGATTTTTCCACGGACCCATTGAAAGTCAATGGGTCCGTGAAAAAAAACGGAAAACGGCACAACGGCCACGGATGCACACAACGGTCGTGTGCATGAGGCCTAAGGCTACATTCACACGACCGTATGAACGAATTGGCATCCAATTTTGTGGAACGGGTTCGGATCCATTTATTTCTATGGGGGCGCAAAAGATGCGGACAGCACATGTGTGTTGTCCGCATCTGTTGCTCCGTGCCGTGGCCCCGCCCAAAAAATTATAGCCGCGGCATGTGCGGTTGGCAAATTGCGAAATGCACATGAACCGGTATCCGCAATTTGCGGATCCGCAAAACACAATGTTTGTGTGAATGTAGCATAAGCTAATTGCTGAACGGATGCGGACCCATTCATTTCTATAGGGCCACAAAAGATGCAGACAGCACACCGTGTGTGTTTTTTAGAAAAGTGAAACTATTACAGATTAGAGCCTTAATGAATATGATATGGTATTTTATAACACGTAAAACATCTTTTGTGGTTTATGTAATTTTTGCCCTTGTGGCTTTTTTTACATTGGTAAAACTATCTGACCACTATAAACATGATTTAAAGAACATCAGAATTCAATTTAAAATGGAAAAGGATGCCTTTGTTTGATCTCATGTTAAAAATGTTCATAAAAATGATAGCGGCTGCTTAAAATTTGCGGGAATTGAAAGGTTAAGACCCATGGCTTATAGAAGTGACAGACAATGATTTGCTGAAATGTGAAGCAACACGGATATTGTGCTGCAATGCATTAGGGACACTTGGTCTGAATGACTGGAATGATTTAGATCCATTTGATCACTTTTCTGTGTACTGTTAATATGTATTTTATGATGTTTTAAATGGTGCTAATACGTATGCTTAAGGGACAAATAAGAGGAGTGGATATTTATACAACACATATAGCACTACATCACAGTGCTACAAAGAAGCATATAACAACGTGAAACGGTCGTCGCCTGGCCTGTACACCTCTCGTTCTTACTGTGATTTTAATGATTCTGAATAAAGATTACTGGGGAGATTTATCAAACTGGTGTAAAGTAGAACTGGCTTAGTTGCCCATAGCAACCAATCAGATTCCACCTTTCATTTTCCAAAGGAGCTATAAAAAATGAAAGGTGGAATCTGATTGGTTGCTATGGGCAACTAAGCCAGCTCTACTTTACACAAGTTTGATAAATGTCCCCGTACATTTTACTGGTGAATGTCACATACGTTTTTTCTTCGATCATGGATGAATATGACTTATAGTTATCAAGGTATTTAGTATGTAGGCCATGGACCAAGAGAAAGATGGCTCTGGCTCTTGTTTAGGGATCCAGCTAAAAGAGGCCACCGTGATATAGAAGGTGAACTCAGTTTTAAAAAAAAAATGAACTTTGTATTATTATAAACTCTGAAATGTTACACAACTCTGTTCTAAAGCATATTAATATTGTTGTACTTTTGTGTAAGTGATTAAAGTAGGCCATAGACAAGGAAGTGGAATCTGGCTGTCAAATAAATGACTTACCAGTATTCCAAAAGTATTTTAGTAGCATAAAACCACACTCTAGCAAAGATCATCCAGCAAAAACATGAAAAATCCCTGTGGGGGTTCTATTATAATGTCTGATCTGCCATTCATAATATAGAGTACAGACTGCAGTTGGCTACTGGCCCTAAAAAGCGAAAACATCTATTTCACTTTTTTACTCTTTGGCCCCATTAGTCTACAAAAGGATTATTTATACTTGACCCTGGCCCTCTCTGTAGCTACTGCCTTCATGCTCTTACTAGTCTTTATATGAAGTGTTATACTCCCCCAGCACACTCTTTCCAGGTCAACCTCATTTGAAATATTCCCATGTTGTCTAGGCAGATTTGCATACATTTTCTGCCTCTGGGTATTCCACCATGCAAATTCAAGACTTGTATTGTGATTTCTACTGCATTTGTACAGGAAACCTGTTGTGTCTATAGCACCACGAACAAACAACTGAAACTCTGGAAACTGCATGATGTAATGGGCGATTGAAGACTAGAGTATGTTATATTTTTATAAATCCATATCGTGTCCAGACATTACTCCACTGATATTGTATGCTTAAATTTCAATTTACTGTAAAGGGATTTACCTGGTCAGTAAAAAGTATTTAGAAAACATTCAGAATGCTATAAAACAAGAAAAAATACTCATCTCACCAATCTTCCACCCAGGGGCTGACTGGGAACTTAAAGTGGCCCTGGAAAAAATACTAAAACTGTCCCCGTTTTGTGGTCGGGTCCAAATTGGTGGATGGCAGCGCCAGCTATATCGTATTATGGCACATTATACCACCCCATCAGAGCAAAATACCACAGTCCATCACAAAATACTGCCAGCAGCACAAAATACATCCCCCAAAACTTCCACTGGCCGGATGTAAGGTCTATGTCCAGTCCCCCCCTGCTCCCATCACTGCTTCCTGAGCCCCACCGGACTCTATTTCCTGGTGCTTCCCAACACATGGGTGCTAAGCCAGTCACTGACCGCTGTGGTGACCAATTCATCCACTGATTACCTGAGCAGTCATTTGCTGCATGTCAAGAGGTACCAGGAATTAGGGAACGGCATGGCACTAAGAGACATTGTAAAAGGAAACACATGAAATTAGTGAGATATATATTTTTTTCTTTCCTGAGCCATTTGTAAAAAAATTTTATTATTGGCTACACAATCCCCACAACTGCAAGGCTGGAATACCCTAATGATATGTATTATTTTTAGTAATTTAGCGGAAACTGTCTAATTTTTTAACTCTGTGGCCCCTTTTTACACGGGCGAGTTTTCCGCGCGGGTGCAATGCGTGAGGTGAATACATTGCACCCGCACTAAATCCAGACCCATTAATTTCTATGGGGCTGTGCACATGAGCGGTGATTTTCACACATCACTTGTGCGTTGCGTGAAAATCGCAGCAAGCTCTATTTTGTATGTTTTTCACGCAACACAGGCCCCATAGAAGTGAATAGGACTGCGTGAAAATTGCAAGCATCCACAAGCAAGTGCAGATGCGGTGCGATTTTCATGCACGGTTGCTAGGAGACGATCGGGATGGAGACCCGATCATTATTATTTTCCCTTATAACATGGTTATAAGGGAAAATAATAGCATTCTTAATACAGAATGCATAGTACAATAGCGCTGGAGGGGTTAAAAAAATAAAAATAAATTTAACTCACCTGTATCCACTTGTTCATACAGCCCGGCTTCTCGTCTGTCTTCTTTCTTCAGGACCTAGGTAAAGGACCTGTGATGACGTCACTGCGCTCATCACATGGTCCATCACCTTGGTAAAAGATCATGGGATGGACCATGTGATGAGCGCAGTGACGTCACCACAGGTCCTTTACCCAGGTCCTAAAGAAAGAAGACAGAAGAGAAGCCGGGCTGCGCGAACAAGTGGATTAAGGTGAGCTAAATTATTTTTAATTTTTTTAACCCCTCCAGCCCTATTGTACTATGCATTCTGCATTAAGAATGCTTTTATTTTCCCTTATAACCATGTTATAAGGGAAAATAATACAATCTACCCAGCACCTAACCCAAACCTGAACTTCTGTGAAGAAGTTCGGATTTGGGTACCAAACATGCCGATTTTTCTCACGCGCGTGCAAAACGCATTACAATGTTTTGCACTCGTGCGGAAGAATCGCGCATTTTCCCGCAACGCACCCGCATCTTATCCGGGCAAAAAACATGACGCCCGTGTGAAAGAGGCCTATATGTTGAATAAATTTATATATTTTCCAGATATTTGTGTTGGGTTGCATGATAATACTGATGCCTAAAGGTCTGTTTACACTGTACAATTATTACGATTCAATCATTTCTGAATGATCATAACTGCTTAGTGAAAAAGCAGAAAAAGATCAATAATACATTATAAATTGTTAAACAATTGATAAATGATGAATAGATATACAAATTTAATCAAGTGACAGAGATCTGTCATTATAAATGGGTTATCCCACAAATAAATAATAATTAACTCTGGAAGACTACACAAAAGAGAGCAAGATTTCATTAGAAATAGGCTGATACTTCCTGTTCTGCAGAGGTAATTTCTCAGTAGTAATCTCTTTATAAAACAGCAGGATTGCAATGAAAGGTAACAGCTATATATATATATAGAAAACATAGGATCCACCATTCAGAAAAGGTGATGGTCGCAACTCACCTCCTTCCCTTCCCTGCATAATGACCTCTGCACAAGGCACAGAGAATGCGCACAATACTCTCCTGCAATTAGAAATAAGGAATATGTATAATGAGATGGTTTTAATTAGTAAAAAATATACTGTAGGTGATAAATTCCCTATAAACACTGTTCACATGGCTATATCAGATAAAAAAAAACAAGGTCTCATAGTTTACATGTTCTAAAACTAAGAAAAAATGCATAAAACAAATAATAATAATAATAATAATAATAATAATAAAAGGTAGACAGTTTTAACACAATATTACTGTTAGGGTCCATTCACAAGTCCGTAATTTGGGTCCGCATTCGTTCCGCAATTTGCGGACCCATCCACTTTCAATCTAAGGAGATTGCAGAAACTACTAAAATTGGGTTAAGAACTGTCCAACGCATTATTAAAAACTGGAAAGATAGTGGGGACCCATCCTATTCGAGGAAGAAATGTGGCGGGGTAAAAATCCTGAATGATCGTGATCGGCAATCACCCCTAAACGTTTGGTGAAATCAAATTGAAGAAAATCAACTGTAGAACTCAGGGCTATGTTTAATAGTGAAAGTAAGAGCATTTCCACACGCACAATGTGAAGGGAACTCAAGAGATTGGGACTGAACAGCTGTGTAGCTATAAGAAAACCACTAATCAATGAGGCAAACCAGAAAAAAAGGCTTCAATTTTCTGGGGAGCATAAAGATTGGACTCTGGAGCAATGGAAGAAGGTCATGTGATCTGATGAGTCAAGATTTACCCTGTTCCAGAATGATGGGCGCATCAGGGTAAGAAGAGAGGCCGATGAAGTGATGCACCCATCATGCCTAATGCCTACTGTACAAGCCTGTGGGGGCAGTGCTATGATCTGGGGTTGCTGCAGTTGGTCAGGTCTAGGTTCAGCAATAGTATGTGCTCCAAGAATGAGGTCAGCTACTACCTGAACATACTGAATGACCAGGTTATTCCATCAATTGATTTTTTCTTCCCTGATGGCACAGGCATATTCCAAGATGACAATGCCAGGATTCATTGGGCTCATATTGTGAAAGAGTGGTTCAGGGAGTATGAGACATCATTTTAACACATGGATTGGCCATCACAGAGTCCAGACCTTAACCCCATTGAGAATGTTTGGGATGTGCTGGAGAAGGCTTTGCGCAGCAGTCAGACTCTACCAGCATCAATGCAAGATCTTGGTGAAAAATGAATGCAACACTGGATGGTAATAAATCTTGTGACATTGCAGAAGCTTATTAAAACAATGCCACAGCGAATGTGTGCCGTAATCAAAGCTAAATGCTTTTTTTTGGTGGCGACTTATTATTTGGACAGGCAGTGTATAATGGCCATTAAAAACAGACCGAAAATGGATGCACACAAGGCTGTAAAATGGCCATGAAAAACAGCCAGTGTGTCTGTTTTTAATCATGTCATGTAGTCTAATCCTGTAGAGCAGTGTTTCCCAACCAGTGTGCCTCCAGCTGTTGCAAAACTACAACTCCCAGCATGCCCGCACAGCCAAAGGCTGTCCAGGCATGCTGGGAGTTGTAGTTTTGCAACAGCTGGAGGCACACTGGTTGGAAAACACTGCTGTAGAGGAAGCAGCGCACGTATGGACGCCCCCTTTTCTTCTAACAGCTTATTGGTGGTGTGATATTGATGACCTCAGGATATAAAACCACTTTCACAACTACTTTAATCTGTATGTATTTTTTAACAGACCTTCATCCAGTTCAGGCTTCAACAAATTTTTGAAATGTCAGACGACTTAGGGTTTGTTCACACGACAGTAAGGTCCACAAACAATGGATCCACAAAGCATGGATACCAGTTGTTTGCCCGAGGCATTATAGTGACTTCAATGGGTCTATGGTCTGCATGTTGTGGTAAGTATAGGATATGTCCTATCTTTTGAGATGTGGATGCACGGATGGGAAAGCACATGGAAGGGAATCCACAACACAAAAGATAGGACATGTCCTATACTTTACCACAACAAGTGGACCACAGACCCATTGAAGTCAGTGGGTCCACACTGTGATACTGTGTGCGATCGCAGTAGTGATTGGTCATCCCTATACAGTGCAGGTGATTGCTGCATGTAAAAACAGCTCTCACCTCATCTGATGGGCAGGCACTTAGGAATGAACGGTCCAATCCCTATAATTGCCTGCTGCGTCTGCACGTGTTAAACGACCTTAAATGGCCCTTACTGTTACAAACTGTAGGTCCCTGTCTGTCTAACGATAGTTGCATTTATTGCTCAATATGTAAAGACACTACAGGGGTGCAGCTATGGGGGGTGGAGAGGTAGCAGTTACACTCAAGGTACGCCGCAATGTAAGAAGACACCAGTATTCTTAATGGCAGGAGGTGGAATAGCATGAGGTAGCTTCAAGTTACACTTCTAATTCACAACACTACTGTATAGCGCATATACCCATAAGAATAAATGAATTGCATGAAGCTTGGGAATTAACTTGCAGCATTTACTATTATGATTAATAGTTTAGAAGATTGACACAAAATACTGAAACATTCACGTTGTAAAAAACACAAGAAGATTCTTATTGTCTATGAGTAGGCCTTTATAGTATTTTCACCTCCAGTTTGAGAGAAATAAAAAAAAAACTGAATTGTACATTACAGTAGTTTTTTTTATGTCTTGGTTAAAACAGAGGGGGAAATTTATCAAACTGGTGTAAAGCAGAACTGGCTTAGATTCCACTTTTCATTTTCCAAAGGAGCATAAAAATGAAAGATGGAATCTGATCAATTTGATAAATGACCCCAAGAATCTCTTTTTGGATCCAGAAGGTTTATAACACATACATATGTATCATATTATTTTGTCTGGATCCTATTAATCTGATTAGAGATGGAAACTGTAGTATGTTTTTTCAATCTATAATTTGGTAATGACAACGGTTGACCATTATTAGGACATATAGGCGGAGACCTAATAAGTGCCGATCACATGACTGTGCTTTGTCTGGGAAACACGGGAAGTATGTTGGCTGCATCTCCTGGACCGACCGTGGCAGTGGCACCCCTGATCCGAATGGACTGCATCATAGTTATTTATGACAGTCATTTTCATCTGATGGATGGATCTATTGCACTGTACTCATATCATCATGTATAATTCACTATGATGCAGACTACTCTCGGGGCCCAACCCACATATCATCAATAAAGTCTTATTGATTCAAAACCTAGGACAAAGACCAAAGTTACTAGTGATCTGCTAAAAAGGCAACTCCTAATATTTTTCTCTTGGATCTTTGGGGCCCATCATGGCTTCATGGACAAGGCCCACTGGAGCATCCTCTAGTACTCCGATGGGCCAGATCGACCCTTGGAGCTGTGGTCGGTCCAGAAAATGTAGTCGACAAACATCATCTGTTTCACGGCCTGAGCAGTTTTCTGGCACACACGTTTTTGGTGTGTCAGGCTGCAGAGGTCCCGCCCATGGCCCCCTCCTCCTCCCCATGCACCTGCCCAGTTTTTGGAAAAGTGGCAAGTGTGTGAAAAAAGCTAAAAAGTTGCAAATTGTGTCATTAACCAGAAACAGCACATATGAGATCTAAAGTTTATTATGTATATGGGTTTATGATACTTTAGAAGGGGAAGTAGGTTTGGTATTCATGATATTTAAACAGTCCTCCTCATCATGCTGTTCACATTTTGACATCATAAGACCAAGATGACACCTAACAATTGATCAACAATACCTTGCCATTGTAAGGCTTCAAGCAGGATGTTCACAGACGGAAGTGGCCATTGAGCTTGGAGTGTCAAAGAGTGTCATTAGCAGGTTGCAACAGAGATACAGAGGGACTGGAAGAGTCACAGAAAGGCATAGAAGTGGACGTCCTTTGGCCACATCCTACATTTATGACCGCTTCATTGTGAACAATGCCCTGTGGAACCGGAAGATAAATGCTGCACAACTCCAGGCACATCTAAGGGAGGTGAGAGGCACCCAAGTGTCACGTCAGACCATTTGAAACTGTTTACATCAGTGTGGTCTGCTAGCTGGATGACCTGCAAGGGTACCTGACCACAGGCGTCATTGCATTGCATGGGCATAGGCATCTACGCTGGACAAGGGACCAGTGGGCCTCTGTGCTGTTCACTGATGAAAGTTAATTAACACTGAGCAGAAATAATGGCCACCAATGATGTTGGAAACATCAAGGAGAGCGCTATTCATCAGCCACAGGCAAGCCTTTAGTGGTGGTGTGAAGAACTGACGTCGTTGTCAAGCTGTAATTGATGATCAAGTCCACATGACAAGTTATTGAGAAATTAAAATTTTTGTGGTGGTATACTCACCACTGTTGTTGGATTTTGTTTCAAAAAATCTTTGAGATGAGGAAATCACCATTGCATGCTTCTACTTAAATGCCCTACTTTCATGATATAATATCACTGCAGCATTAACTTTTTATGTTTTCCATAAATTTCACCCAAAAGCCAAATATTCCTAACTTTTTGTGAGTAGTGCATATGCATGGTAAGGGGAGTACATAAAAAGAATTTTGACTTTGGGACCAGACAACCTCTTTATGTTTTTAACCAGCAAAGGTCTCTTTCACAACTAGAGAGCAGAAAGAGAGTTGGCTTCATGCTTTTCTTCACAGTGGATCCATGCAAGACCCATCACAGTGATCACATGCCCAGAAAGACCACTTTGGCTCGTCTCTAGGATCTTCACTGTGACTGTGGCTGTCTAATAAAAGTGCTGTCATAGTGATCTGCTGTGCCATGTGCTGGCAGATCATAATGTAACCAGACACCTTTATACGTCGGGTTATAATTAACATCCTAACACCACAATGTATAAAGTCGTGGGGTGGTAGGCAAGTGGTTAATATATTTTATATATCATATCTGAAACTAATAAGCATGAGTTTCAGATACACAGTCAAGATCCAGTTTTAGGTCATCACATTTATATTCCCAGTATGCTATGCCTTTGTTGTGTATTGTTATAAATGAATCCTCTAATGTCACATGTGATATCATCAGGGATTTTCTTTTCAAGCAGCACACCTGGAAAGCTACACAAAGGAGCTCTTTTACATTTTTCTGCAGGATAATACCAATGTCCTATGTAAACTTGAACTAACAACGCCACCTTATATTAGGTTTTCATTACACTGAATGTATAAATGTTGGCACTAGGCAAATGTACTTTTGTGATATAAATAAAAATATGAAAGGGTTTTAACATACTGACATACCTTCTCTTGGATAAGCAAAAGTCTTCAGAGTGATCCAGGTGTCTATGATTTTAAAACAACCATTTCTTACCAGTGGCAATATACAGTGAGGAACAGAAGTATTTGAACACCCTGCAAGTTTGTAAGTTCTCCCACTTAGAAATCATGGAGGGGTCTGAAATTTACATTGTAGGTGCATTCCCACTCTGAGAGACAGAATGAAAAAAACTAGAATCAGCAAATCTCATTGTATGATTTTTAAAGAATTTATTTGCCTTGCACTGCTAAACATTAGTATTTGAACACCTGAGAAACAGAAAGAATTCTGGCTCTCAAAGACCTGTTACTGTGCCTTTAAAAAGTTCACCTCCACTTATTAATCTTACTTAGTAGCACCTGTCTGAGCTGTTTAAAGACACCTGTCCAGCCCACAGTCAGTCAGACGCCAACTACTACCATGGGCAAGACCAAATATCTGTCAAAAGACACCATAGACAAAATGGTGGACCTCCACAAGGCTGGAAAGGGCTATGGGGCAATTGCCAAGCAGCTTGGTAAAAATAGATCAACTGTTGGAGCAATTGTTAGAAAATGGAAGAGGCTAAAGACGACTGTCAGTCTCCCTTGGACTGGGGCTAAATGCAAGATCTTACCTCGTGGGGTATCACTGACGATAAGAAAGGTGAGGAATCAGCATAGAACTACAAGGGAGGAGCTGGTCAATGACATTAAGAGAGCTGGGACCACATTTTCAAAGGTCACTGTCGGTAGAACAGTACACCGTCATGGTTTCAAATCATGCATTGTTCTGTACTCTGCCAGTCCTTTACTGAAGCGGTTTTCAGTTGCTGTTTGTTTGTGGGCCTTTCTGTCCGAAGTTTAGTCTTTAACAAGTGAAATGCTCTATTAGGTTCACATCAGGTGACTGACTCGGCCATTGAAGAATATTCCACTTATTTGCTTTAATAAACTCCTGGGTTGCTTTGGCTTAATGTTTTGCGTCATTGTCCATCTGTATTATGAAATGCCGACCAATCAGTTTGGCTGCACTTGGCTGGATTTGAGCTCACAGTATGTCTCTGAAAACCCCAGAATTTATCCGGCTGCTTCTGTCCTGTGCCACTGGCAGCTATGCATGCCCAAGCCATCACACTGTCTCAGCCATGTTTTACAGATGATGTGGTATGCTTTTGATCATGAGCTGTACCGTGCCTTCGCCATACTTTTCTTTCCATCATTCAGGTAGAAGTTGATCTTGGTTTCATCCATCCAAAGAATGTTCTTCCAGAAGTGTGCTGTTTTTTTAAGATGGTTTTTTTTTTTTAGCAAAGTCCAATCTAGCCTTCTTATTATTGAGGCTTATGAGTGGCTTACACCATGCAGTGAACCCTTTGTATTTACTTTCATGCAGTCTTCTCTTTATGGTAGATTTGGATATTGATATGCCTATATCCTGGAGAGTGTTGATCACTTGGTTGGCTGTTGTGAAGCGGTTTCTCTTCACCATGGTAATTATTCTGCGATCATCCACCACTGTTGTCTTCCGTGGGCATCCAGGTCTTTTTGCATTGTTGAGGTTACCAGTGCTTTCTTTCTTTCTCAGGATGTACCAAACTGTAGATTTTGCCACTCCTAATAGTGTAGCAATTTCTAGGACGGGTTTTTTCTGTTTTCGCAGATGAAGGATGGCTTGTTTCACCTGCATAGAGAGCTCCTTTGACCGCATGTTTACTTCTCAGCAAAATCTTCAAAATGCAAGCACCACAACTCAAATCAACTCCAGGCCTTTAATGTGCTTAGTTGAAAACGAAATAATGAAGGAATTGCCCACACCTGCCTATGAAACAGCCTTTGAGGCAATTGTCCAATTACTTTTGGTTCCTTTAAAAACAGGGTGACACATGTAAAGGAGATGAAACTCCTAAACCCTTCATCCAATTTTAATGTGGATACCCTCAAATTAAAGCTAAAAGTCTGGACTTTATATAACTATAACTTGAATATGTTTTAGTAAACAGGTAATAAAAACAAAATTAGTGTCAGTGTCCAAATATATATGGACCTAACTGTATATTCCCAGAATGATCATCAATCCTGCACTCAGTGACCTTTAACATGTATGTATGGCCAGTTTGAACAACCAATATAGAGCAAAATGTGTATAGCTGTGTGGATGGGACAATTGTTCACCAGACTATAGGTGACCATACACCTTTAATAGCTCTTGGCCAATCCTTGTTCTGCCAGCAGTTATCTTTCCTAAATCCTCATACACATACATGCTTGGCCGAACATGCATGTTCGTCAATGGTGAAAGAAGTGAAAGTTGCTGTTGTAAACCTCTGGTAGTCGCTTAACTTCCAAGGAAATAAGAGGAACTTGAGTTGAAATTCAGCATGCCCCATCCTTCACTCCTCTAAAATCATCTGTCGAGGTCATGAGTTCCCCGTACATTTTAGATTGTCAGGTTCAGCCAATTGTAGTTTTATGGGCGGCGGCGCCACCCATAAGCAAAGTAAGCCACCGCGTAGAGCGCAGTCTTGCTGGGGGCGCCACTCCCGCAGACGCACACAAGCTCCATTGTCTTTTTTCTTTTCCTCTCTCCACTTCTTCAGCACCTTCTCCTACCTCCTCCCCCTTTCCGGTTCCTGCAAGTGGTGCCTTCCTCCTCCCCTCGCCATGCCGCCGACAAAACCACACTCCTCCACTCTCAGCAGACACGTCCCCGACATTCCCAACACTTACCACTGCTTCGTATGACACTGGAAACACGCCTACCTTAACGAGTGTGACCACGCCTCCTCAATTCCACACTAAAGGCTTTTGTGCGAAATCAGAGACGCCCACTGATGACAAACCATGCCCAGCCCGTCTGCCTGGTCTTCTTTTCTCTCTCACCAGAGGAACGTTCCACTCCTAACTGCCTCCCCCCTCCTGCCTTGTGAAGAGTGGCACCGCCCCGCTCCTTACCCCTGGTCCCGCCTCCCAACTTCATTACTTCCCCCGCCCTTCCTCATGATTGATTATGATTGATGGCCTGCTGGTGACCCTCAAAAATATTAGGAGCAAGGGCCTGCTGGTTACCCTCTAAAGCATTAGAGGCGAGGGACTGCTGCTGATCTGAACATCTAAAACACTGCTGGTGACACTCTAAAACATTAGGGGCGAGGGCCTGCTGCTGATCTGACCATCTAAAACATTAGGGGTGAGGGTCTGCTGCTGAGCTGACCCTCTAAAACATTAGGGGCGAGGGCCTGCTGCTGATCTGACCATCTAAAACATTAGGGGTGAGGGTCTGCTGCTGAGCTGACCCTCTAAAACATTAGGGGCGAGGGCCTGCTGCTGATCTGACCATTTAAAACATTAGGGGTGAGGGACTGCTGCTGAGCTGACCCTCTAAAACATTAGTGGCGAAGGCTTGATGCTGATCTGACCATCTAAAACATTATGGGCGAAGGCAAACGTTATACAGGAGATGTAGTGCATGTAATGTTGCTGTCACCAGCGGCCAAACAATTGCGCTGAATGTCACAGATATTTAGGCTGCGCAGGTTGCGCTAAAAATATGTATTGCAGCCAGATAAAACAATAGTCCTTAAAAGGACTTTTGGGTCTCTAACACCTTTCAACACTAAACAATTCCTGTCCCAAAACTATCTGTCCCTTCTGTTGCAGCTTTCCCTAACTAAGACTGAGCCGAACCACGTGTAATTGGGTGCTATATAGCACCCGATGACGCGTTCCGGCCAGCCAATCACTGTAATGCCATTAACCAACATGGCCACGGCAATGCAGTGAGAACCAGTACTTCCCCGCACATTTATTGGCTGGTAGCAGCCAACAAATTTGCGGGGAGAAGACTTGAGCATCGCGCTCGAGCACACTCAGTCGAACACCGCGATGTGCCGAGCATCGTGATGCTCGAGTGAAAATGGTGTTTGGCCGAGCATGCTCGCCCAACACTACTCCTAACACATTAGATTGTTGGCCAGTCCCACTAAAAAGTGCCTCAGTCAACAATACACTAATGCATATGAGTGCCTTTATAGGTTCTTCAACCATCAACTTACTTGTACCTACCTGTAGGTCCACCTGTAAATGGAGTAGGTGGGTAAAGGTTATACCTCACCTGCATCTTGGCTTCTCTATTTTAAAGTATCAAACAAGATGAAGAGTTATATGGAACGGAGGCTAGCTCAAGTTCTCATTTTTATTTCAAAGCTGGCCATAAACAAGTTGGCCAAACCAGATGATTTCGTTTTTGGTGAGAAACAGCCGACGATTAAAAGTGTTGGGAGAAAGTTGCACAGTCTTCAGACATATGTCTTTGGGGGGTGGGGGAGGAAACAGACTGAAAACATACACGCATGGTTACAGGGGAGGGAGGATAGACTGTTTGGCTGGTAGTTGTTCTGCAACTAAAATGTAAAGTTGAAATTATGTATTATTATCAGAATTACTGTTCACCTTTCCATCTGAGCAGCCAGATTTATTTAGCAATACACAGGAACTGAATTATGCGATATAATAATATAGTAACCCATCTAAATAAATCCTTACAGCTAGAAATCCGCTTGATGACATAGGTAAGTAGGAAATAGCCTGCATTTTCTTTTCTATTCATGTTTATTTTCCAGAATATATTTTCTCTAACAACAATAACAGTTTGGGTTTATCTACGTTGGAAATCGGTCGGAGAGAATTTCGTCTACAGAGATGAGTCCTTGATATGATTGTCAGTTCACCTGAAGGTTTGTGAAATTTGTTTAAGCAAATTCTCCCAGCAAAAATCAGCGCTGTAGGAAAATCTGTTCTGACAGTGTTTAGTTAAAGGATGCCTGTGTAGCGTGTGACTGCTGATGCAGCCCCAGGGAACTTTGCAAAAAAAAGGTGTATGCAAATGATTTCCAAAAAAAAACAACATGTCCAACAATTGGTGACAATGTTTAGTTAGGAAGGCTTTACAGACACGGGGGCAACAACAAGCTACAACAGAAGAAAATTCCAGACATGACCAGCTCTATCCAGTCAGTGTCAACACACGTAAACTGCAATTGTCCTTGCTTCCTGACACCTTGGAATTAAAGGGATTAAACCTACTAATAAATTCACAGAGTCAAAATATAAATTATATTCTCCTATCATATACTCATATATTACAACACACTCTAAAATACAAGTAATGGCAAGATGTGATAATAATAGCGATATACAAAAATCTGGGAATGATGCAAGTATATAGCCCAAACCCCGAGACGTCTGTGAGTGACAAAATGCAAATGGTACTCCACCCTGTGGGCAGAGATCTCATTCATCTTCTGTGGCACTGGAAAACAGGATTAGGGTGGGTTCACACTAGCGTTAGGGATTCCGTTATGGCTTTCCGTTATAACATGGTTATAACGGAATGCCCAGACAGAATGCAAAACGGAAGCCTTTAAAAAGGCATTCCGTTTGCTTTCCGTCCTAATAGAATAGACAATTGCAGGCATAAGTCTATGGGCAGAAGAACAGATCTGTCCTTCCGTCTTATGGATTCCGTTATAACCATGTTATAACGGAAAGCCATAATGGAATCCCTAACGCTAGTGTGAACCCACCCTCAGGTTGCATGCTCCTGTGGTTTTATCCAGTTTTAGGCCTCATGCACACGACAGTTGTTTTTTGCGTCCGCAAATTGTGCGTCTCTCAAAAAAAAATGATACGGCATCCGTTTTTTTGGGAGGATCCGTTTTTTTCCACAGATCCCTTGGTTCGTCTTGTTATATTTTTTGACTGTCTAACTGTACATCACATGGTATATGTTTTTTTTTGTCATTTTTACTTTTTCTCCTACTATCAATGGGAGAAGAAGAACAAACTAACAGTTTTATACTTTGTCAATGGATAGTTTAATACATTTTTGATATATCATGCCAATGTTACATTTCTCATTAAAGGAGTTGTCTCTTCAGAACAACTACTATTTGCTCTACTAAACCATAGAGGGGTAATCCCTCTGTAATAAGAGTTAAAAGTTGCTCTAGTTTTAGTGGACATGAGTCTTCAACTGAATGGTCATTAGTGTTGAGCGAATCGAATTCCATGGACTTCGATCCGAATTTCGCAATAAATTTAATTTGCCGCAAAGCAGAATTTCCTCATGTTTCATGGTAGCGAATTGATTTTACCTGAAATAGTGTAAGGCTACTTTCACACCTGCGTTTAGGTGCGGATCCGTCTGGTATCGGCACAGACGGATACGCACCTATAATGCAAACACTTAGATCCGTTCAGAACGGATCCGTTTGCAAAAAAAAAATTTACATTTAAAGTCAATGGGGGATGGATCCGTTTGAAAATTGAGCCATATTGTGTCAACTTCAAACGGATCTGTCCCCATTGACTTACATTGTAAGTCTGGACTGATCCGTTTGCCTCTGCACGGCCAGGCGGACATCCAAACGCTGCAAGCTGCGTTCGGGTGTCCGCCTGCTGAGTGGAGCGGAGGCCAAACGGTGCCAGACTGATGCATTCTGAGCGGATCCGCATCCACTTAGAATGCATTAGGGCTGGACGGATCCGTTCGGGGCTGCTTGTGAGAGTCTTCAAACGGAACTCACAAGCGGAGCCCCGAACGCTAAAGTGAAAGTAACCTAACTTGAAATCTTGCTTGAAGATCTTGTATGAAATCCTGTGTGATGGCCAGCCCATCGCAACCAAATCGATGAGGCAAGTATGATTTTTTTTTTTGTTTTACACGTTGTTATTTATATCAGATCCCGCGATCAGCTATGAACGCGGCCTCTGAGGGGTACAATGACAGGGAGTGGAGCAATAGCCACTCTCTGCCATTGCACCCACTAACAAAGAAATGTTTTTGGTGAAGCATACTTCACTCATCTCTATTTATGATGTTATACTACAATTGGCCTGCAGTGACCATGACTTCCAGAAGGCACAGGAGCCAGACGCATGGTGATCATCTGAAATTGAAGTGGTTAGGACAACCCCTTCAATGTCAATCCACAAAGAATTAAAGAAAATACTAATTAACGGAACCCTTAGGATCTCAGTACTCTTGTTAGGTTAGGTTCCTATACTTTCTACATTATGTTATAGTGCTATTATTGCATAGTGCCCACTGGATTCAGTACTGCATTTGCGAAGATGGTATGTGCCACTTTAGAGAACAGTATTAGGCAAGTAAACATTTTTTAATTGTGTCATGTGGGAATATATAGAGGAAAAGTTTCCAGAGAAGCTTGTGACAACACACAAATGAAACTGGATATTTCGAAAATCTTGTCTTTACTCCAAAACAAGCAATGTTTCAGCTTATTGAAGTCATCCTCAGCATGCTTGAATAAGCTCAAATGTTCCGTGTTTAAGAGTAAAAACAACATTTCCTAAATATACAGTTTGACTTCAGTGTGCTGTCACCCACCTTCTCTGGGAGCTTCTCAGTGGGTGAGGTGGTCCATGCAGGTGATGACCACTGGATGGGTATTTACCAGGAGAGAAAATCATAGATATGGGCCTCATTAATCAGTCTGTCTTTCTTGCTGACATATCACCACTGAAGACAGCAGTTGGCTGAACTGGATCAGGTGACCATGCTGGGGAAGGAAAAAACAACCCCCAAACCATAAGATGGAGACACAGGAGACCGAAGCGGCAGGGAGCAGTTAAGTATGATCCTTTCAGAAGGGGAGGAAGACTGCCGACACCTATTAGAAATGATCTAATCCCTTTAAAGGGTTTCTTTGGGTGGATGATTTTATTTAAAAACAGGGTCCAGAATGAGTCCAAGTCTTTTTCTCTGTGTCAAGTCTGAGACCTAGACCAGGAAGTATAGAGGAGCAGGTTCTGGAGCAGTGATGGTAGATTGGAGAGGTGAGTAGTGATTGCTTCTTAGATTATTCTGATCCTACTTATAAATAAAATAATCCTTAGACTGCTTTCACATATAGGTTTTTGGTGTTTTTTTTTGTCTATACTTTTGTGCTTTTAGTAGTATTTTTTGGATCATATGTTGTAAAAACACTAATTTCAGATGTTAGCTGAAGATCTATGAGAAACATGAAAAGCACAACACGCTTTTTGCTACTGGCATTTTTGTTAATAAGGTGGCATTTTTAACTCATTAGTGACCACCAATACATCTTTCTACAGTGGTTACTAATGAGCCTTAGGCTAGGCTGCTGCCTTTCTAAAGCCAAGTATAAGAGCTGCATGGGTCTCTCATACAGTGAAGAACGGGGACTTGGCTCTCATATAAAAGACGATCTGGCCCTAGGCCTGCTTGCAGCCTGATCAGTATAGCACTGACAGTATAATACACTGTACTGCTAAATCAGGCCAGTGTATTATGGAAGATTACCTGTTAAAGTGCCTTTGTGGGACTAGTAACAGGGCTTTTCGGGAGTTTTATACTGATGACCTATCTCCTGGACACCTGGGATTCCCCGCCAATCAGCTGTTTGAGAAGGCAGTGGTGCTCTCATCAGCATAGCGGCCTTTTCTCTGCAAACCAAGCATAGCCCCATACATTGTGACTTCTCAAACAGCTGATCAGTGGGTGTTCCATGTGTCGGACCCCCACCAATCAGATACTGATGGCCTATCCATCAGTGTAAAACTCCTAGAAAACCACTTTAAGAAAAAGTATCAGTTTTATTAAATAAGAAAAAAATCTCCAAGTAAAAAAAATGAATTGAATTGCAGTTTTCTTCCTTATTTGTTGCCAAAAAAGAAATAAAAAGCTATCAAAAAGTGTTATATACCCCAAAATGATACATCAAATACAAGTCAAACCCTCACACAGCTCTGCAGAACAAAAATTGAAAAGTTATGGATCTTGGGACGCAGCGATGCGAAAATACTTTGAGGCACCTTTATTAAAACCAGTGTTTTCCATGCCGGTTTTAAGTCCCGCTACACTGCTTGTGGATGCGCCAAAGTTATATAGAAGCGCAGGCCTCTA
The DNA here is from genome assembly GCF_014858855.1 of Bufo gargarizans. NCBI lineage: Eukaryota > Metazoa > Chordata > Amphibia > Anura > Bufonidae > Bufo > Bufo gargarizans. Next base: position 327,743,877 of record NC_058083.1, read on the forward strand.
CATAAGTTTGGCACTACCTCCAGGAGGCCGTGCAACACACTTAAATCTACACCAGCTCCCTTGGTGGTGTAGATTTAAGACATTTTTCATGCCAAAAACTGGCGTGCAAAATGATAAATGAGTCGGGCCAGCCAGAAAAAGGTTGCAAATTTTGCCGCAAAAATTCTGTGCAACAAAATCAGTGACTTTTATATGCTAAAAAGTGGCATATGTGTTCAACATTAGTTAAATGTGAGAAGACGATATGTATTTGGTATTGCTGTTTGGTATGTTGTTCTGACAGAGAACAGCCTGCTAGAGTTTTCTTGATCCGGCTTAACTGGATAGTGCCACTGACCGGCAGGACCCCATTGACTATAATGGGAACCAGCATAAATGCTGGTATTTGACCAGACAAAAACTGTTGCGCGCAGCAATTTTTGACTGGCCAAATCCTGGCTATACCGGATCCAGAGAACTCCGGCGGGCTGTTCTCTGCCAGAACAGTCTGCTGGATTGCTGTGCCGCATGTGTGAAACTAGCATAACAGGCTTCAACTTGACTGCATAGGTAATTACTAAGTTGCCTGAATTCAATTACTCTCTTGAGATGCACCACTTTACAGTAAATTCATCCGGCAAGCCTAAACCCTCCTCCTCTGATCTAAACAATATTTAAAACTGATTCTGGGGTATCAACTTAATATCTTCCTTAATGAAAGGAAATTTGCTAAATGTATATAGGTAAGGTTTCTTTAATAACTCAAAAGATCTCCTTTTGGGGCTCATGCACGCAAACGTATTTTTTTTTCTGTCCGTATGGGGATCCATTCATTTCAATGGGTCCGCATAAAAAACTGAATTTACTCCATGTGCATTCCATTTCCATATGTCCTCATGGCCATTCTGCAAAAAAAATAGAACATGTCGTATTATTGTCCGTATTATGGACAAGCATGGCACAGTTCTATTATGAGCTGGACGTTCCGTTCCACAAAATGCGGAATGCACGCGGCCGGTATCCGTGCCAGGCAACGAGCCCTTAACTCAATAATGTTTTTGATAGTAATATATCTGTTCTGGAGTGTTGTTGTTCTATACTTACTAACTATACAGAGTGTCATCTACATGAAATGTTTTCATCTTTTTGAAAAAATATATGTAAAAACCTTTAATAAAAGGAGATTCAGAAGCGAAGGAAACCAGTATGAAGGCTGCATTTGTTTTCTATAGCTTGTGTGGTACAGAAGAGACAATTAAGCCCTTTCACAACCATAACAAAGTCTAATTTAAAAGAAAATGAAATATTTCACTATTTTTTTACTTCAGCATCAGCATTTAAGCATTTCTGTTTATTGCAAAACAAAGCACGGCATGTCTAAAGACTCTGTTTTTTAGCTTGTCAGAATAACTTTGTTTGAAATGCCAGCAAATATCGTCAATTGCAAATGATTACTACAGTCATTGTGGCAATTCTTGTCAGAAGCAATCAGAATGAATAAAATTGCATAAAAATTAGCTTTCATACACACATGGAGGTGTAGTTGGGTGGCCCACTCATCAGCCCGCCTTTTCATGGCATTGCTGTTGCTGGGTGATGACCCACTCCCCTTCATCATGAGTGTAAGGCTACATTCAGGCTGGGTTCACACCCGAGCGTTTTACAGCGAGTTCCTACGCGCTGTAAAACGCACAACAGGCAAGAACCAATGCTTCCCTATGGGAATGGTTCTCACCTGGGCGTTTTACAGCGCGTACGATCGCGCTGTAAAACGCCCGACGCTCAAACAAGTGCTTGAGCTTTTTTTGGGGCGTTTGTCGCGCGTTCCCGCACATAGATATTCGGGAACGCGCGACAATGTGTGCACGCCTGTCTCTGTATGCGCGATTGTAAACGCCCGTACAATCGCGCATACAGAGCGCTCGTTTCAGAACGCTCAGGTCTGAACCCAGCCTCACAGTAGTATTTGCTGGATACGACCGTGCGCCACCGGATACCCGTTGACTATAATGGGAACCAGCGGTGATCTGGATGCTTTTCCAGGCATAAATGCCAGATTTAAGCTGGATAAAAACCACTGCAATGCAATTCTCAGCAGCAGGTGCTTGTGTTTGGTATGTCCATGGACAAGGAACATGTAAAGAATATGCCCATTCAGCCAACAGCTCTCTCTCCTGACCATACAGATGTTTGGCTCAGATGAGCATACATGTTTTGGGAATGGGAGAAAGCCACTGCCAGACACTTCTGGTGGGTGGCTTATCTCCCCAAGAAAAAAAGGATCAAGCATATTGATATGCAGCATGTCCCACCCTTCTCTTCCTTGACATCTGCCATTGGGAGTTGTGAGGCCCCCATGCACAAATGTGTATGTTCATCTTTAGACTCGTCAGAAATAACTTTAGGGTAGATTCACATTTGTGGTAGGTAGGTAAATCTGTTAGTCTGAGCAGGTTGTCGGAGTTACTGTATCCAAACACTACCTGATCCCATCACTATAATGGGATCCAATGGGTTTCTAGCTTAGTTGTAGTTGTACTTTTCTGGTAGAATACCGGTATTTATGCCAGAGACCCGCTGGATCCCATTATAGTGAATGGGTATCCGGCGGTGCCTGGCTGTGTCTGATAGTCTGCTCCTCTGCTGATACAGACTACCGGATTTACCCACCACAGATGTGAATGTACCCGTAGCCGCGGTCCCTAAGAACTGCTGAAATAATATTGTTAGCCATATCATATACTATAATGCAGTCTAAGAAAAGCTCTTTAAAAGGACACTGTCACGAGTGTAATCTGCAGTCAGCGTGTTATAGAGCAGGAGGAGCTGAGCAGATGGATATATCGTTTTATGGGAAAAGATTCAGTAAAATTCTATATTTCATTTATTTAAATTCCTGCTCATTCTGGGCTTTGATGTCAGGGAGGCGGTCCTATCAGTGATTGACAGCTATCTGTGTATGGACAGTCATGGAGGGCAGTCCAGCGTGAGAAGGAATTTCAATGAAAGAAAAACTAGTTTTACTAAATCTTTTCCCATAAAACTATATATCAGTCTGCTCAGCTCCTCCTGCTCTATAACATGCTGCCTGCAGCTCAGTGTCACGAGGGTATCGAGAACCACGCCTGACTCCGTTATACCCGGGGTCAGGAAGTCGCAGCGGTTGGCTGCACGCTCTATTTAAGATAGGGCTGTTTTCCTTATGGTAGCTTTCTGAGTTTGCTTTGCAAACCCTTTTGTCTCACTCAGGGATCCGTAGCTCCTTCTCCTCAGCTGTTCCTTGTCCAGCACTCCCAAACCTCCTTATATTCCTCTCTCACACTTCTCTGGTTGCCAGAGATAGAGCTTCCTGCCTGGACATCTATTCTGACCCACTGGAGCTGTGTTGCTGCGTTCTCGGATTGTTGATTCAGAACGCTACCCTCCGGATCCCTGTTGGACCTTTGTGGACTGCTGTGGTCGCCCACCTGGGTGTATGTGTTTTTCTGTATTTGTCTGTCCTCTCCCTGGTGTTTCCCTCTTAGCGTCAGTGGTGCGGACTAGCGATCCCACCGGCCCGTTCACTATCTAGGGCTCATTTCAGGGAAAGCCAGGGTTTAGGCACGTGATCGCCGCACGGGTGAGGAACCCGTCTAGGGACGTCAGGGCAGTCAGGTGCCAGCCGCAAGGTGAGTTAGGGGTCACCACCTTTCCCTCTCCCTTGGGCAGGGCTTTCCCTGTTTTCCTCCCTGTGCGTGACGTCGGTCATTACACTCAGACACCATATTCAACCTGTCAGTTTATCTTTAAAGGGGCTGTCTCACTTCAACAAATGGCATTTATTATGTAGAGGAAGTTAATACAAGGTACTTAGTAATATGTATTAGTATTGTGATTGTCCATATTGCCTCCTTTGCTGGCTGGATTCAGTTTCCCATCACTGCCCGTTTCCATGGTTACGACCACCCTGCAATCAATTAGTGGTGGTCGTGCTTGCACACTATAGGAAAAAGCACTGACCTCTCTGGCAGTCGGGACCGCGAGAGTGCACATAGGCTAGAACTTTTTCCTATAGTGAGCAAACACGATCACCGCTGCTGGATTTCATGCGGGGAATAACAGTGTATAATGTGATGGAAAAATGAATCCAGCTAGCAAAGGAAGCAATATGGACAATCACAATATATTAGTAAGTGCCTTGTATTAACTTTCTCTACATGATAAATGCTATTTGCTGAAGTGAGACAGCCCCTTTAATCCTTCCCCTGAAATAGCATTATACATATAGAACTACCATAGCTCAAGGAAACTGGCATTCAGGGATTCCAAATCAATACAACTTGCTATTCCTATACTTCTAAGACTGGAAAATAAGGAATTCGTCCCACTAGTGGAAATAAAGCTATCATAAATGGTAGTAGTGTATACTGATTTTCTCCTGTGATTTTATATTCATATATGTTAATTAAACCACAGCTTGATGGGTTAATGTAAATGTGCAAGCTATTTGATTTTTGCTCATCTCTATGAGAACAGCTGTGTGTTATATAAAGTGACGCAGGTTTTTGTGACAGCATTGCTTAAGCAGCGAACAGTACATGTCCTTGGGTTTTAAAGCCTCAGTGCTTAAGATCCAAAATAGCTTTGCTAGATTCCGTATGTACGAGGAAAATGTAGAAACGGATTTAAATACTCATATTGCACAAAGCCTCAGTATTCAAATGACTAAAATAACATTGATCTGTGAAGTGATGTCAATTGATTTTTCATTACTGCCCTTGAGTTCCTCTCTTAGGTCTGATATGTGATTGCCTTTAGCTCTTGTGTGACGGGGGAGGGGCCGGGGGGAGGTGTGTGTGGCACATTCCTTCCTGTGCCCTTCAGTCATCTCATTATGTGGATACTTACAAGTGAAACACATCTTTGTTAACCTATTTGTAGCCTTTTAAAGAGCTATTTACCAGGACAAAAAAACTAGCCATCTGCGTTAAGATTTTGCTTGGGTTTGTCACATGCACATGTATTATTGTCTCTCTATTTTGTACCAAAAACTAAACCTTAGACCAGAAATAACTAGAAGAAAACGTCAGAACAAATGAATTTTCAGTTTGAATCCTCACCTGTGGAAGATTTTACAGCAAAATTTCCTTCTGCATGAATATTTTTAAAGACATCTTAATCAAATCAAGGTTGAGAGGCTGATCTACTCTCTACCTTTACTTTACTCAGTGATTTATTTCTTTTTTTATACATTTTAATTTTGATAAATTAAACTTTAAACATGCAGTCATAAGCTAAGACTGGAATATTTAGTAGTGCATACCAGTGGCGTACATACAGAATTAAGGCCCCATAGCAAGGATCAAACCAGGCCCCCCCAGGACAGAAGGCTTTCTGCCTAAACCCTTTTCAATGACCCTTGGGCCATCTTTCCACTGCCTCATTTGCTAAACGTTGTTCCTTTAGAGCAGGGCTGGCCAACCTGTGGCCCTCCAGTTGTTGCAAAACTACAACTCCCAGCATACTTCAATAGCTGTAGGCTGTCCAGGCATGTTGGGAGTTGTAGTTTTGAAACAGCTGGAGGGCCGCAGGTTGAGCATCCCTGCTATAGAGGGTAGTGTCCTGACCAAGTTTTCACGTCCAGTAGAGGAGATAATCTAATCTAAGACTGGGTCCCCTCTTGCCCTGGGCCCCAGAGCAGTCGCATGGTCTGTCACTATGGTAGTTACGCCCCTGATCCATACTATACACTATATTCCTGCCGGACCTCAATGTTTTTCATAGGGACTCATGCACACGGTAGACGGGTAGAGCCTTGAATGGCTTCTTTAATATGGAGCTTTGCAAGTTCCCTCAGACTCTCTTGGTATGAAGGGAGAAATTCTCCGTGAAATGCCCTTTACATGGGCCGAGATTATCGCTAACAAGAGTTCATAGTAACGCTTATAAGTGATGATTGGGAGGTGTAAATGTACCGACGATCACGTTTTCCTCGTTCATCAGCTAATCACATGTGACCGTTTACAGGCAAACACGATCTCCTTCCAGCAAACAAGTCCTTATGGGGATGAGCGATGGAATTAGTGATCGCTCCTCACCATTCTCTCACCATGTAAATGCACCGGTCTCCTCCACCAGCGATCAGCAGATTATTGGGAAGGAACGCTTCATTTCCAGCAATCTGCTGTAATATCATCCTGTGTAAAGGGACCTTTAAAACCAAGTGGAAAGGAAGGGGCATACAGAAGTACAGTAGACACATCTACGAAAGCCCTATCATGGTATAGTAACATGCAGAAGAAATCTGTGCCACTGAAAAGGAGTACATCTGAATGGGGATACAATATACACGTGCATGGAATCTTTAGCTGTTGCAAGCATTTCTGCAACAAATTTGCCGCATGTGAATATTATTATTATTATTAATAAATCATGCCTTAGGGGTGTACATATATAATACAAAACAAGTCCAATAAGCACGAACAAGACAAGTTACAGACGGGTACAGAAGGAGAGAGGGTCCTGCTCGTGATGGCTTACTATTGTACAAGGGATGGGAAAAGGACACAGTAGGTAAGGGTAGAAAATACACCATTATGACCCTATACATACATGAGCCCTAAGGGTATATAAATGGTCTAAAGGATAATTAATAGAAGCTCGTCAAGCACTCCACTGCATCTGTTGTCATAGTAAATTAGGTGTCCTTATTTTTACAACCATTCCTAATTTCCCTTACACCCCCTTCCTTAACATTAAGATGTCTGGCACCAGCTATCTTGCCTCCATAGGTAATAACATGCACATTCCCCCAAAATGTATTTCGGGGGATGGGGGCTGTATGCGGTAACTGTTGGTTGGAATTAGTCCCTTAATGTTACACAGAGTCAAACATTAGAGCTTGAAGATAAAAGTCATGATCTGTAATTGATTTCTCCTAATCCCCCTCTAATGTGATCAGTATAGATGAAAGGAAGGAAACAGTCAATTGCTATACCACAAAAACTAACATATAATCTAGTATGTGAACAGTATTGATGAAGAGGGAAAGGAGGCTGGTATAAATGTCAGCCAGTCAGAGAAACAGATAAAACCACACGACCCATCCCTACTCAGAGGAGATAGCATTTAGTAGCTGATCCATTATACAATTTTCTTTAGTTAAAACAAGCTCCTGTAGTTTAAAGGGGTTATCCCATGAGTCAGACATTGTATAGTGCATTACAACCTCTTCTAACTAAGCTAGAACCAGCCCTGTACCTCACATGGGTCCAGAGATCTCCCCATTCATTGCTCCAATTGCCCTCCTGGATTTATTTTAAGCTGGCAGCTCAGGGGGCGTCTTTTCTGTTGCAGCTCTGGGGGCATGTCCTTTCCGCTGCAGATCTCTGTCTGTCACAGTTCAGGAGGCAGTTGAATGATGGAACTGAGCATGTGCATCCACTTTAGCGAGGTGGACAGGGAAATAAGAAAATGAACAAACAGCAGGTGGTGCTATAAGGATACATTTTATCGAATAACTCAGTGGCTATACTACATTTTTTATTACATGCAATTACAAAAGTATTCAGATCCAGGTGCTGGTTTGAAATCTGAAAAATTATTATCATGGGACAAACCCTTTAATAAATCAGACCACCAGTAAGGCCTTATGCACACATATTACTGTTTTACAGAAGGTACAAGTAGGATAAAGCCATAATATAGCTAACTATAGAAATGTAAGGGCCTATATACCTACTGGTGTAACAAGAACACACTAGCATTAAAATCTTCCGGCAGAGTGCCCTGAGCAGGTATAATGCACCGTTCTACTGTTTCATAGGCCTTAGACCTAGTGGTATGTGACCTATGATAGTGAACGGATGTGTAGGGAGCCATTCTCTCCCGCGTCCCACCTCAGTAATTCAACTACATCATTGGAGGCCACTACATTTAGACACCTGGACAAAATATCAGGGGCCCAAGATCTGGAAGTTTTGAACTAGCGAAGCCCGTACCCCTTTTACTACCTGTATACAATAACAGCATCTAAACGTATATTCATTTGGAAAGCCAAATTCCTTTATTTTTCTGGGACAATGCCATCTCATATGAATAATATCAGCATTTTGATGCTTACACCTAGGACAGTCTGATTTATTACTCAACCCAAATCTGTACATTTGTAGTGGGACACAGCAAGACCCGCAAATAACACAAAGTTGGAACAACCTAAAGAATTTATCTCTAGAAGTCTGCCAATACCCCTTGTCAATGTAGGTAGTATTTTTCCCCCCTCTGTACGTTTCTATACATACAAAAAAAAAAAAACAACTTGGATATCACCAATCTGTACCTCCATATGGAGGTTCTTTTCTGACCCTTATTTCATAAGACTCCATCAGTATGGTCCATCAGATGCTGAATCAGGATAGTCTGCTCTCCATAAATAAGGTTTAATAAATAGGCAGTAAATATGGAACTGCCTGTAGGACTTGTATTGTGTACCACCATACCAGTCATACAGGTATAAATACTAGAGTGAAGGAACCATAGAAGACAGCGCTAGTTTCGTTGTGCCCCACTGTCTGGTCTTACAGATCCTGGTTCCTGCTTCTTCACACTTGTGGATGGACTAGGGTGTAGAGAAACCAATAACAGTCTATGCATCCATCATGCAGGGCGTTTGTGTGAATGTGGGGAGGGAGTTTTTATGGTATGCAATTTGTCAGCAGTACATCAATATATTTTTTCAGAATAGAGCAACCTGATGACTACCTAGGAAACATTCACTAACTAGGTTGTCTATTTTAGATAAAATATTTCTATATGTCCTCGGCACATTTATATTCCTTATGCTACGAGTAATGAAAATAAAGAAAATTTAGAAGTGTGAATAACAGTTGAAGCGTATGTTGAGATCTGGGGAACGGGATTGACTTGAATCCACTTTCACATGATTAGTATTTGTAAGCCAAAAGTAGGAGTGGATCCAAGACATAGAAAAAATAAGAATTAGCCTAATTTATACGAATGTAATTTATGTCCATGTGCTGACCTTGCGTACAGAGAAACTCAGGACGTGCACAATCTTGGCCCGTTCTCATAGAACACAGACCTGGGGACTATTCAAGACAAGTGTCTCCAGAAGCCACCAGGTTCATGTCCTACTCAGTAATATGGACCTTACTGGCATATTAAAAAGGTGTTATGGCCACAACATGGACAATTTCTAACCTGGACATATAAGGATATCTGCAGATGGGTATAAGTTAGGGCTCATGCACACGAACATATTTTCTTTCCGTGTCCGTTACGTTTTATTTGTGGACCGTATACGGAACCATTCATTTTAATAGGTCCGCAAAAAAAGTGAACTTTCTCCATGTGCATTCCGTTTCTGTATGTCTGTTTCGCAAAAAAAATTGAATATGTCCAATTACGGTCCATATTAATAACAAGGATAGGACTGTTCTATTAGAGGCCAGCTGTTCCGTTCCACAAAATACGGAAAGCACACGGATGTCATCAGTGTTTTTTGCGGACTGCAAAATACATACGGTCGTGTGCATATGGCCTTTAAGTATAAAAGACCCGCACGAATCTCTGTTTCTGCACCAAAAACCACAATTTATATTTGCGGTTTTTGGTGTGGATTTGATGCAGTTTTATCGCAGATTTCACCGTTCCATTGAATCCACAAACATAATTGACATGCTATGGTTTTCTAAATCCACACAGCCGGTCAACTTCTGCACAGAAAAAGCAGCAAAGTGTACATAAGGTTTGTTTATTCTCCTACAGTTTGCTGGTAACTGTATTACACTGCGGTATTTCCACGCGGGAATCCAGGTTGAAGAACCATGCGTATTCCGTAACGCCTGCCGGTAGCCTAAATCAGGCATAAAACAGTGTTCACACACTGCAGGTTGGTGTGGTTTTCACATTTATTTGACTTGCATGAAGACTTTGCTGTGAGCACCCAAGTGTCTTCATGAATAATGTATGCTAGACTATAAACCATCAGAAATAAGAGGTACCTACAGAGGAAAGATTAGAACATGTATAGTCCGCTCGTATTGGTATACAGGGTTCAAACTTTCCCCACATAAAGTTTAATATCAACTTTACATACCGCACTGCTTATCATTGATCACATTCACCTTTCAGGCACGTGCAGATAATTGGCGGACTATTTTAAGGCAATTATTACCACGAACAAGCACAATTATGAACACTTCCATATTGATCCTGGAAGCTGAACCTTAACCCTTTCAACATCTGAAGTGGCATATAATGATAAAAAGTTGTCCTCCTTCCCACATCTGCTGCAGGCACAAGTCTTCTTTCTTCCTTTGTTACAGAACTTGCAGTGTTTGCATTACGCTTCTAAATGTATTAAAAGGTATTATGCTTTATATCTCGCAGCAACTGGATTAACCCCTGCAGTGCTGTTTGAGTTAATCTCGTCAATGTTTGAACAGGATCTGAAGGTCTTTGCTAAGCATTCTGGGTATTTTACAGAGAAAAGGGTAATTGTTTTACAACGCACAATGGGATCATACAATACACTCAAGAAGAGCAAACTATTTCCTGTAAAGTTATGTGGTTTTGCAAACAGATAGTTTTTTGTTGTTTCTTAGAGGACCTCAGTGTTTCTCAACATCCACATATCAAGCACTAATACCTGGCAAACAACGCACCATGGATTTTAAAGGAACAGTCTAAAGTCTGGAGACTTTTTAGTTTTGTTTTTTTGATTAAAGCTAACCCCACATACATACAGACAACCCCATCTGCATCAAGGATACAGCTTAACAAAACATTACTTCAGTAATTTCACAAACTTTGGTGTTTTAATGGCATTTTGGGAGTTTTTTGGCATCTCCAGATCTGAGCTGAAGATCAATGGGAAATATGAAAGTGTTTTTCATTCCTGGCATTTTTGTTTATTAGGTGGTGTGTTTTGTCTTCCTTGCGTCGTCTTTAAAAAAAAAAATCAGCATGGTGTAGCTCACAGCATTTTTCAGACATTTGACATCCCCTTTTCTATAGGGGAAAACACCATGTAAAAAATGCTAGTGGTATGACCAAAGGGGGAAAAAAAAAAAAAAAAACACCTGTCAAAATGCAAGCGATTATTCCAACGTTTTTTCTGTTTCCCCAAAAATTGCCAGTGCCAAATTCATGTGCTTAGGGACATCAAGTCCCAGTCTTGTGTGTATATATAACTGAGCAGCTCCCCCATAGTATTATCTGCCTCGGTGACTGCATCTACCATCAGGGCTGCCCTGACAGTGGAACTCTAGAACAGAGAAACTTTAGGAGAGAGCACCTCAAGTCTTGACAAAATTCACAACAAATGTGTTGCCTGTAGAAAAAAGTGAACACAAAACCCCTAAAATATAACCTTTAAGACATTAAAATGACATCTGAAGGAAGTGATGTCAGACGCACGCACTTTGTAGAGCTTTAAATAGAGGCACTAGTGGAATGGCTGGTGCAATCCTTTTCATCTTGGTGCCCACATCTTGTGTGTTTTTCAGTACCATCTGCAGCACTTACTCATCGTCTAAGCGCTGGACCAGAATCCCCTGATGAACCATGTGGATTATTGCCACCTGGGGAAACGGGTCGGGAAGTGTGAAGAAGCCTGCAGGGACATCCAGGGTCTCTCAGGGTTTAGCCACCGATAAGTGGGGTCGCCCCTTTCAGAGCGGGTGCTCCACTTTTAGGCAGGGGTAGCCATAGGGACACCCTAGGGATTGAACATCTTCCCCCCATCTTGTAGGCTGCTACCCCTGGAGACAGTCTGGTATCAAGTAACCATGAGTTTTATAGCGGCAACCTCTGGTTATTTTCTGCATCATTACATTATACCAAAAATGCAGGTGTGATGGTATTTTTGTCCTTGTTTTCTTCCTTTGCGGTACGTGCACTATACTGACCATTTATCCTGAGTGTAGGCATGAGTTATCATTTGTGTATTACCTCATTGCCATCTATGTTTTGGGGCTTATTCGATATTTTAATGTCTTTATTAAAGGTTATATTTTAGGGGTTTTGTGTTCGCTCAGTGATAAATAGTCTACAGTAGAACTGGCTTAGTTGCCCATAGCAACCAGATTCCTCCTTTCATTTTTGAAAGCTCATTTGGAAAAAGAAAAGGTGCAACCTGATTGGTTGCTATGGGCAACTAAACCAGTTCTACTTTACACCAGTTTGATAAATGACCTCCCTTACTATGTATAGTCTGGAAGAAAGAAGGTGAAGTTAAAATGTCAGTTACATAAAATATGTAAAATTAAAATTAAATCTCCAAACGGTTAATTCAAGAATGGGATATAATTAGAGCTGAAGAGGAGGAACTATCAGGGGTAATAGCAGAATACTTGGCCTATTTCTGCCTTGAGTATTCAGTATCTATGTTTCACTAGGCACACTATAAAGACCATTGGTGAGGGGGTGGTTGTCATTTATAGCTAGCGCAAACAAAAATAGCTGCTGCCCACATCAACATGTCAGATGCTTTCACTTTCTGATCAGATATCTCATGACAGTCAAAATGGAATTATTTGCTATAGGCAAAGTCCATGTTGTTTGCCCGAGCTTTAATGCATACCCCTCAGACTGCCTGATGAAAATACACCAGGTTTTCTCCCCAGAAAGCAAAGCTCCAGCTAGATTTAGGCGCCTTTCACATGAAGCAGTTTTCAGTCCGGATGTGATACGGCGTAGAGAACACATCGCATCCGGACTGAAATGTGCCCCATCCATTTCAATGGATCTCTGCGTTCAAGAGAAAATCGCAGCCTGTTCTATATTGTGCATTTTTCACACAAACCTGGCTCCACAGAAGAGAATGGGGCTTGTGTGAAAAACGGAAGGTGTCTGGATGCAATCCGTTTTTTCACTAATGGTTGTTAGGACATGTAGATTGTTACTCTTCAGTTTTTCTTCCTGCACATGAAAAAACGCATCAAAAAATGATTAGATCTGCATGGAAAAAGCTAAAACACTGAATGCAATTGCTGACAAAACTCATTAACCTTGCCTGTAAAAAAAAAAAAAAGTTTTCCCTGAACAAACCCTGACTCATTCTGGTTCACTCGTTTCCCTGAACAAACTTTAGGCCTACATGCTGAAAGCGGTGCTCCAAGCTACAGATGTTGATGACCTATCCTCTGGTTAGGTCACAAATATGAAAGTGTGGTGGTCTGACACCTGGCCCACCCCTCCCCTGGACCAGCTATTTCGGGCAGCCTGGCACCAGAAACTGAGTGTATGGAGCAAAAACAGAAGGCCATGTAGAGTCTCTGAATGGGAGGTAAGCTGCGGTAACCCGGCACAGCCACTGTATGACGCAGTCTGCCTCCAGCTCCATACATAGAATAGTTTCCATTGTCGTAGCAGCTGAACTGTGGGAGAAGATAGGTCATCATTATCTGGAGCTCAGAGAACCCCTTTAAGCAGCTTCCCTATAGGCACTGCATCACAAATAACACTTAGAGGATCGGTCACCAGATTCCACAAGGCAAACTGCATACAAATCTCTTGCAGCTGATGAGGCTGGTGTACTTACTTTGAAAATCCTTGTCAGAATGGCTGTATCATCATTTTGGAAGTTGTTAGATATTAAAATGTGCAATTTATTAGTCTAGCTGAACTCATTAAATGCTCATTTAATGTCAAGCGTGAAAGTGCATTATATAACCATTGATTTTCAAAAAGTATGTACATCAGTCTCATCAGCTCTAACGTATGCGGTTTATATTGTGAAATCTGGTGACGGATCCTCTTTATGATATCTGAGATAACAAATTCCGCCAGCTATAAACTGCCACTCAAGCTTCTTTGAACAAAAATTCATGCAACTTTCCACTATACATTTAAATTCCTCAATTTCATGATCTCTGCTTGCTGTGAGCGAACAGAAGCATTCCAATTTACATCTAGTGCAAGACACCTGATATACTGACAATTTGTGCACCTGTGTTACCAGGCCTTGTTCAGAACACATTTTCAGCAACTGGTTGTCCATAAGTTTTACATTCAATGATACCTAAATAGATCTTGCAAATGGTGAGGTACTGAAACTAAAGTACCCAGTGAAGTTAAATGGCTTTTCCTTATCAATTTTAAAGGGTTTTTCCCATGACAACAACTCAACACCTATCCATAAGATAGTGCATAAGTGTCTCATTCGTGGTGGTAGACTGCTGGGGCCCCCACTTATCACGAGAAAAGGGGCCATGTTCCTCCGTTTGAATGAAGCAGCAAACTTGTCCACTGGCTCAATCAGCTCTTTGGGACTGCCGGAGAAAGCGCGACTGAAAGCTGGAGTAATGGGACAACCCAATATTCAGTGTAATCTGCAGGCGGAGGAGCTGAGCAGATTGATAGTAATGTTAATAAATCTTTTCCCTGAAAAAGATCTTATACATTTGAAACACTGCCATTTCTGAATTCAGTTCTACACAGGGAAGGAGTCATTAGTGATTGATGGCATTCTCCATGGAATGGTGGATTTACACGTGTCCATAGTTGGGCAGACAGACAATCTGCCCCCTCTAAAAAGGTGCCGATGATCACCCGATTATGAATGAGGGTTTCACTCAGTAAAACAGTCCTTGTTGCAGGCACCTAATGTATTGTTTGTGCAATGAATTCGGGCTTTCTAAATAGCAATCTACTGCCCAGACAATGCAGCTGAATGAGGACGAACAATCCCTCATCCTCATACTGTGGAGGTGATCAATACGTGTAAATGCAGCTCTTTAGTTGCCGACAATGATGGTTCCTTTCCGATAATTGCCTGCTACTTCTTACGTGTAATATAAAAGTTATCCTCCATCCACAGGATAGGGTATAAGCTGATTGTTCTGTGTGCACCCCTCCAATCACAAGATCTGGGGGTCCCATTCCCCTGCTCCGATTAGGCAGCAGGTCTAGCATGCACCCCACCACTATTCACTCTATGGACTGCTAAGAACAGCGCTCAGCTAATTTCAGCAGTCCCTACTCCAACAGATCAGGGGAACGTAACCCCCATTCTTGAATTCAGTGAGAGGGCCTAGTGGTGGGGACCCCTGTGGATAGGGGGCTAACTTCTAAGCTTGGCACAAACCCTTTAAATACAGAAAGAGCAGGAGTAAACGTATAAAATTACAAGTTCCCACATATCTGCTCAGCTCCTCCTGCAGATTACACTGCATTTTGTGGTGACGAGTCTTCTAAAATATTTTGTGTACACTATACTGAAAAAATAAGTCACAAAGAAATAGTGATGCTACAACATTGCATCTCCAATGTCCACTGAAATTTTGGAACCACAAATTTAAGAATCTGTGTTGCCATGGAAATAGAGTAGTACTTATTTATATATCTAACCCACATCTCTCCATCTTTATTGGCGTGGCATCCACACAGGCACTACTGGAAAAGACAGTGGGTGTCAAGCCACAGTAGGGTCCACTGTATTCAAATTTAAAAAAAACCTATGTAAACTAAGCCAAACTATGATTTGAAACTAGAAGTAGGATCACATGTGAAAATACTGTCAGAGGCCTAGTCCAGATTCTCTATCCCAATACATTTTACGACAACCGTCAGCTGGTCTACAATTCTTAGGTACTGCTGACATCTGGTTAAAAGAAACGTTACATGCTTATTTTGATAAAGGCCTGGTTATTTTCATATCGACGAGCATTTAGCACAATAGCCATGAAGGTTTCATTACATCTACTCATAAAATGGAAGGTCAATGAATTGCAGTTAGAAGCCCATCATGCGCATGTCAGCCATTCCTTCAGTTTTCACAGGTTACACGATGCATTCATTAAAGTTCCTACAGAAAAGAGGTTCACATGCCATTCCTCCTAGATGAGCCTAGTGTGCATTCCCCTTCACATGCTCAGCCAGTAGTTACCAGTAGGGCAAATGCATCCAGCTCCACTTGTCCGTGCAGCAGATGGCACCTCAGGGTTGACGATTGCTGAAATACACTTCCTGCTCAGACGTTTCCTCTACCACACTGGCCTGTATGGTGCCATTAACCTGCTGTGCATACTTTGCATTCCTCAAAGTTGATATTAAACATGGAATGCCTACATCATGCAAAACAATACGCACGTATAACCAGATACCTGTTCAACAAGTTTTGCACGTGTTGTGGAACATTTAAGTAAGCTGAATTGAAGCGTTTCAAAATGAATTGCTTTATTGCAAAGTAGCAAAACATCAGGTCACCCTGGGGATTACATAATGCACCTATTTGGCTGTAGCTATATAGAGCTAGGCTACAGATTACTTTTCAAGTAGCTCCATGTTCATAGTTTGGGGGGCACCCATGCATATTCCATTCCATAAAAAAAGTAGTTTTATAGCTGACAGAAATGGCTGCCTCTAGGCATATTATGTACTTTACATATCAGATTAGGGTCCTGAACATTTAAAACATACTGAACTTGAAGCCTCAAAAGGGGTTGTTCAACCTTTACCAAGTGATGGTCTACCCTCAATATAGGCCATCACTTGCTGGTTGGCAGGGGTCCGACACCCTGTCCCCCCACTGATCACGTGTGAGTGCAGCTCCATTGCCAGAAGTTGGCACCAGAACTATTTAGCTTTGGCAACCTTGTAGTGGAGCTCAAAGTTAGTGGGTGCAGTGCAGCAGGGACACAGGCTGTCCACTACACAGTGGACAGACCTGTGTACTTCTAGTGATGGAACTACACGCGACAAATGATCAGTGGGGGTTTGAGGTATCAGACCCCAGCCAGTAAACTAGTGATTGTCTATCCTGAGGTAAGGCCTTCACTTAGTAAAAGGTTGGACAATGCCTTTAACTTGTCAAGGCTTCAACAACATGGTTGCTTTCTTCCAGTCATAGGACCACACCTGTCCACAGGTGGCAAGTATGGCAGCTCACCCTCATTCACTTCAATGAAGCTGAGCTACGACCCATGCCAAAGTATGGCAGTTGCCTTTATAAAGCAGTCATGTTTTTTTTTCAAAACTTAAAACAACCCTCCTATGACTTCAAGCCTCAAACAGAAGCCATGTTCCAGATTTAAATGAGACTAGCATAACTATAGTTTGAAATTTTATGCAAAGTGTTGATCTGAAAAAGCTAGGCCGATAAAGACCGTGTTGATTTAGGATTGATTAGTCATGTCTGTTTTGTTCAGACAGGAGAATTCCATCAAAACTCGGTGTACACAAAGCAGACCTGGCCAGTGGCTCCTGCAGGAACCAGACAAACAATGCCTTCCTTCAGCTCTAGTCTGCAAGATCAGCCTTCAAGGATATAGGATATATTAGCAAATTAGAGCACGGATTTACACCAGATAGGCACAAACTTCTACATTACACCGAACAGTCTAGAAGTACATATGAAGTAGGTTACTTCTACCTCTTAGTACTCCTTGCCAATTTTACCCATTTCTTTCCTGCTAAATTTAATAGGAACCCACAATTTACAAACCGGAAGCATAATCCAAAATATAAACAAAACAAAAGTTAGACGGTAGTAGAATAGTGCACGTTGCAGCTCTTTATTGACATTGGCAAATTAAAATAGAATAAATTAACAAGTATTTTCTCAAAAAAAAAAAAAAGTTTAATACAAAAATACTGTCAAAATTTCCTAAAAAGCTTTTCAACACAGTAGTATTTTCCATGAACTAAATTAACTATATTAGCACAGTGTCAAACATTTTTTTAGGGGAAAAAATAAAAAAAACGCATTTGTGAAATGTTTTACACTGATTACATTCCACCCTTATTGTCATATGTACACGAGTGAAACACGGGTCACAAAAATAAAAATTAAACCGTAGGACTTCTCCTAATCCAGCAAGGCATGGCCCACATGTTAAAACTTCCAGTAAAAAAAACAAACAAAAAAAAAAAAGTCTAAAATGGTGCACAGCAATGCATAGATTAACTGAAGCAAGATGGCAGCATTAGTGCAGCACGAGACCTGCTGTCAAGGTTCATGCAACCAACAATTTTCTCTCCTGTTGATGCAGTCCAAAGAAATAAACTGAAATGGACTTCGTCAAAAACACCGTACATGGACGACGAGACCGAGACAAAAATCTGCTGAAACACTATCTGCATAAATAGTGGCTCATTTAACAAGGCAGTGGGGTAGGGAGGAGGGGTGGGAAATGAGGAATAAAAATGCAGGAATCAAAAGGAAAAATATATATATTCTGTACAGATTAATAGTGGACTCTGGAAGCAAGATTCAATGTCCAAGGAGGAATGTTCAAAGTCCTTTGTATTTTTCACTCCAGGCCTAACAGCTCACTCTGTTGGGCTGCTGTTTGCAAACAAAGTCTGTCATAAAATCAAATTCATTCTGTCCCAGCCACAGCTCTGGTAGTTCTTTTATACGATCCAACCCCATTTCTATCACCAAGGACATGAGAACTTCCTCGTCTATGAAGTCAGTGTCTATAACACTAGGAGGCAGCATTGCTGCAGGGACGTGGCTCACCGACGGAGGCATGCCAGTGCTGTGCTTTGGATTGCAGTCTCTGAAATGCTGGTTTGTCCCATTTATCTGATGATTTGCAGGATGCAAGTCCGGCATATAGTGGTGTTGGTAAGGATGATGGGTAAAATATTGGTTGTTCAGCTTCTGGAGCTGCATACTAGCCGTAAGCTGAGCTCCTTGATTTGTAACGTGAGGTCCCATAAACTGTGAATTGTTAAACCTCGCAGCCGGTGCCATACTGCCATTAGGATGCCCACCGTTTACATTCCCGGCCACCATGGCGTGCCTGATACCATTGTTGGAGTTCATATTCCCCGTGCTGTAGTGCATGTGTTCTCCCATCAGGCTGTTAAAGGCAAGTTGCTGCTGTTGTTGCTGCTGCTGCTGATGGGGAGGATTTGGAAATTGACCCATTGCCATCCGATGAGCAGGGTGGTGGTGAAGACCATTCGTTCCATCTGGAAACCGGCCATGATTCATTGCCATCATATGGTCTGCCATTGCACACCTAGGGAGAGAGCAGGTAAATATAAGACGCCTGGCCAACAACATGACCGCCATATACAATCTACGGCATCTGATCTCACCGCCAAGGATGAATTAAAACACGGCGCAAGTGTCACCATCTGCAGAACTGCTCAGACGTGCCTACAAGCCCTTGCGACTGTGCTGATTACATGTATACATTCAACGTGCCGGAAAAATCATTCCCCAACATGACACCAACAGTAGGACTGTAAAGCCCTTGACACACAAGTGACAAAGGCACACAACACATCGCCAACACTCCCAGGCATTAAGCCCCAGCACTTTGCAGAAACACTTCTACAAAGGCTCTCCCTCCATAATCTCATTTCTAATCATAAGCAGGCGATCAGCAAAGTATTAGCCATCCCCACAGCGAAATGAGCAGAGCAATCCCCCTGCAGCCACCATGACAGATACCTTCTATCAATATTGAACTTCCTCCAGCAGGAGATGAGGAGGAAACAGTCAGTCAGGGGCTCACAACAATGCAAACAAAGGTACTACATCATTAGCAAGTCATGCCCATATGCTGAGGGGCTGCAGCCTTCAGGGCTCATGTGCAGGGGGGACCACAACCTCCAGCATTGGAAGCGATTGCAGCCATAGGAGTGGTTGTGGATCCAGAAGGAGTCCAGCACTTTGATAACTTAGTCCTAGCACAGAATACATAGGAGAAAGCAGCAGCAGCCCAACTTTCCTCCCCATCCATAGAAAGGCCAGCTCCTGCAGCTAGAGCAGAGGTAACCCGACCACCGGAGCAACTTTAGCTGAATTATTCATGGCAGGAGGCAGACAATGAGGCCAGCTCGTCAGAGAACACTTACCCCGGGAGTGATCCTAAACTGCTGCTCGGAGGGGATCAGGGGCTGGATCCCGGCAGATAGGTGGATCCGGCAGCTCTGCCTTTTGTGTCAGCCTGTGTAATGCGATCCTGCTGCAGAGCCGACGCTTCCCTCACTGCTCAGCGAGAGGCAGCGGCACTCGCCAACAATGAGCTGGGCTTCTCCTTCCCTGCGTGTTCATATAGGAGTGCAGAAGGGCGGAGCAATGGGGGAGGGAAAGCGGGCGAGCAGCGGGCGGAAGCAAAACCTGGATCCTGGACGAGCACAGCCGGAGCTGGAGGAGATCCAGAGCCTGCTGCCGCTCTGCTCCCCGCGGACACGTGCGAGCCGCCCGCCCGCCGCTAGGTGTCTGTCGTCTTCTCTTTGTATGGCTCCCACAGCTGCCTGACGCCCGCAGGACACCGAAACTTAGCTCTCCATTCACACTGGGGCTTTCGCATGTCCTTTGCTGCTTTCACACACAGTTTTTTTTCCTGCATTTTTTGTGGGGTTTTTTGCACCTGGGTTTTTTATGTAAAAAAAAAAAAAAAAAAAGCCAGCTCTACATAACGCAGGACACACAGGCGTCTATCTATCTATCTATCTATCTATCTATCTTTATATATACCTTTTTATATATATATATATATATGTATCTTTTTATATACCTTTATATATCTTTATATATACCTTTATATATATCTTTATATATACCTTTATTTATATATATATTTCTTTATATATACCTTTTTATATATATATATATATATATCTATCTTTATATATACCTTTATATATATATCTTTATATATACCTTTATTTATATATATATTTCTTTATATATACCTTTATATATATATATATATATATACCTTTATATATATATATATATATATATATATATATATATATATTGCGACTTCCTTTTTCTAAAGAAAAATGCAGCATGTTGGATAATTTGTTGTTTTCTTTCCGTTGTTTTGATATCTTCTTATCTATAGGGATATTATTGATTTAGGCCTCCTGCACACGAACCTGTGCGCCAGGTGGTTGTGCTGCGGCCCGCAAATGCACAAACACTGACCATGGGGCAGCGGAACGCGGACCCATTCACTTTAATGGGTCCGCCATTCGGCCATTCCGCAAAAAGATTGGACATGCTCTATCTTTTTGCGGAACGGAAGTACGGGACGAAATCCCACGGAAGCACTCCATAGTGTTCCCGTAGGGTTCCGTTCCGTGCTCCCGTTCCACACCATTCCGCATCTCCGGATTTGCGGACCTATTCAAGTGAATGGGTCCGCCTCCGTGATGCAGAATGCCCACAGAACGGCACCCATGTATTGCGGATCCGCAAATGCGGTCCGCAATATGGCAACGGGGCACACATGTTCGTGTGCAGGAGGCCTTAATTGTATTTTTGGGCTGTAAAATAGCCAGAATCAGCACACATACTTTTTTTTAGGACTTTTTGGGGTCTTCTTTTTGTACACGGTGCCCAAGGCAGGATGATAAATGTGGGGCAGGGCTAAACACTTTTGCACTAACTATAAGGGCTCATGGACAAAAACTTATTTTCTTTCCGTGTCTGTTCCGTTTTTGTTGCGGACCGTATGCAGAATCATTTCAACGAGTCTGCAAAAAAAGTAAGGTAGTCCATTCCATTTTCGTATTTCCGTTCCGCAAAAAAATAGAACATGTCCTATTATTGTCCACATCACGGACAAGGATAGGACTGTTCTATCAGGGGCCAGTTGTTTCGTTCCGCAAAATACGGAATGCACACGGACGTCATCCGTACTTTTTGCGAATCTATTTATTGCGGACCAAAAAATATAGAAAAAGCCATACGGTCCTGTGCATGAGGCCTTAATGTGGGTTTATACAAACCAATAATCGTCCAGATTATCAGGAACGACCGATCCTGTGAAGGCTCGTTCCTGATAATCTAGCCATCTAGATGTGGCGCCGAACGGGCTTGTTCATCAGGTGATCCTGGCGTTTGTGCAGGTACTCCAATCATCGTTTCTGAGCAGTAGATCGTGCTGTCTAAACTGTGATCTGCTGCCCACAAACAATGCAGCTGTACGAGGATGAGGGATCCCAATAGTGATCCCTCGTCCTCATACTGTGGAGGTGATCGCTGCATGTAAATGAGCGAGAAGCTGACTGTTGAGAAGGAACGCTTCCTTCCTGACAATCGGCTGCTCCATCGGTCTGTGGAAACCCGCCTTCAGTTGGCTTACTTTGAGACAGATTTTTACATCAGAATTGTGGCAGACTATTGAATCAAAATAGCACATCACAGGCCCACCCATTACCCGTGAAGTCTGACCCCCTTCCGCTAAGCTGCACCCCCCCCCCCCCTTATTGAGGTTTGTGGAAAAAAGTGTACAAACCCTATATATGCCAAATCGCGCCAACTTGCACAACTTTTTAGACAGATTTTTGGCACACATACATTAGGAAATATGGGCCAGTGAGTCTTGCCACTAGTGCTTTCATCATGGCATATTTTCCCTACAGAAAAGGTTATGTGATAACACCTAAAAAAACGGCAAGCGCTACAGCATGCTGCGTTTTTTAAAAGAAGCAAGAAAGACAAGAACACACTACCTCGTGAGCAAAAAAGGCAGGAGCGAAAAATGCTTGTGTCCTGCTTTTTTAATATCCTGTAGACCTTGAGATAACTTCTGGAGATGTTTTTCTGCCCTTTCACATTTTTTGTATATTTTGTCTGCACTTTTGCATTATGGTGCCCAAATAATATGTACAAATATTTCCATAGAGTGCCCAAATAACACCACAAGAAAGTCTATAGACCAGGCAATGAAGTTGCATCGGGTGTAACTGTCTTTTCATACTGTAGGTCTAGGCACCAAGTGTAGGATCAGGGGTACAAGCATCAGGGTCACTGCCACCACCTACAGTGATTATACATAATGAGGCATAAGCTTGGCATAGACAGGCTGTCAAGAAACGCACCAGATTTATCATAGTGGCTCAGGCTAGATACTTTGTTTACAACAGAATATTACACCTGAATTATGGCACAATTTTGGCACAAAATATTGCATCTTAAGCCTTACCACATTTACCACGAAGACCCCTTGTTGAGCTAGGTGAAGAGGAATTTCCTAAAACTAGATGTTGCACCAAAAATTTTGACACAATTTCTAACAAGGTCTAAAAATGGCTAACCTCTAGTACTTCAGCTGCGGTAAAACTACAACTCCCAAGATGCACACTTGCTTGGCTGTTCTCAGAACTTCATAGAAATTAATGGAGCATGGCAGTCGTAGTTTCGCCACAGCTGGAGTTCCAGAGGTCTGGTCTAGGTGCACATTAGTAAATCTTGGTTGGTGTGCCATAAGCAACACTTCATACCTACTGCTGGTGAGACAACACTCCGTTTTTAGGATGCTAACACAGTGGGGTCCAATAGGATCCGGTTATCACATCATATGTCTGATTTCTTTTTGCCTAATTTAAAAGAGTTGTCCAGCTTTGGGACAGTTTTAACTGTGGGCAGCAGTGTGTTGAAAAAATAATACTCCTCTGCTCCCTGCCGCTCCATTCTGGATCCAGCCCTTGTCTTGTAAACTTCCAGATTGACAGGTCACACCACTGCTGCCAATGGCCTTAGAGGTGACATGTCCCAAGAGGCACATGATGACCATGCAGTGATGTGCAGCTTGGGGACATGTCAGCGCTGAGGACAGTCCGTACTGCGCGTGACGCTGTCTGTCTTAAAGTTTACATTGCTTTGATATACCAGAGACACAAAAAAAAGCCACCAAATTAATAAAGTACACAAAAAAAAAAATGCTTGTATGTCCTGCATTTCATATTTCCCACTTCACCAAAAACCACATGTGCAAATACCATCACAAAAATTACTGGAAAACACCAATAAAACCTATGTGTGTATCCACCTTCATAAGCAAAGAAAAAAAAAAAACTCCAGCTCCAGATGGTAGTTGAAGGTTTGAGGGAAATATGAAACACAGGGCACATGACCGTTTTTGTTTGCTAATGACCTTTTTGTTAAAGGGGTTGTGCCAAGTTTTGAAGTAACTTTGCAGGCCAGACTTCTGCCTTTAGGCTGCACAGTCAGCTTCCTGCTTCCCGGTCCTCTGTCCGGCGCAAGGTCTGGATGCGTGCCCAGGAGGAGTCCTCCTTTCTTGTACCTCAGCGAGTTTGCTTAGTCAGGTGATCAGTCATAGAAAGGCGTGCGGCACAGCAGTACCAAGAAGTCTGCAGTCATTTTTGATAATCACCAGGGGTGGACTGAGAAATTAAAGTGGCCATGGAAAAAACTAAAAGTAGCGCCATGTTGTAGGCGGGTCCAAATTGACACCAGGCAGAGCTGACACAAGTAGGTGAGGCCAGCAAAACCATATTGCGGCACAAATAACAGCCCCAGCAGAGCCAAATATGTCAGTGTTACACAATAAACTGCCCCAGCAGAAGCAAAAACCACAAAGCAGAACAAAATAATGCCCCAGCAGCTCTAAATACCTCTAAAATACCCTCTGTGGTGGGCAGCACCAGCTGCCATGTTCTGTCCTCCTACTCCAGGCACCTCAAGATAGCAATACTGTTGAGTTCAGAAATCAGAATTGCACCTGTGTTCTCCAGCCAGGTACATAACTACTTGACGCCCCCAGTGTTAATTTACTCTTGGAGCGGCAGATCATTACTTACCTGGATGGTGGCCATGAGGAGGGCTCAGGTGGCCCCTTGGGCATTGTCCCACTGGCGAATTTCCCTGGAGAGGCTATGGCCAATCCGCCCCTGCTAATCACAGAGTCAGTTCCATTCCTCTATGCAGAGTCATACCTCGGCAGCTAAAGTAGATGGGTGAGTGTATGTCATCATGTACGAGTCAGACCAGTGTCCTAAGATCAGCCTATGAAGAGCCACTGTATAATACTATATTAACTCATTCATATCAATGCTTGTGCGGTCCTCTAGTGTGTCTCCTTCCAGGAAAGCTGAGTGACAACCAAGCTCCCACTAGGGTTATCCAACTTGTCCCCAAGCTGTCCAACTGTCATGAACTGGGTGTCTGGTACAGGTTAAGGGATGGTTCGGTGAAGAAATTCTAGTCCACCAAGCTTTCTAATGTGGAGGTAATTGTACTAGAATACGCCCTGTATTTGATGCTGGTGTTCCTTTAAGAGGTCTAAGCTATATAATAACTTTCAAGCAGTGAGGAAACTAGTTAAATATCGCAGCTAGGCAACAAGTTTGATGAGCAAAACAATCATTTATCTCATAGATTTCTAGAATAATGTGGCTGACGCTGTTATATGGATTAGGGTTTCCATTTTGTGTATTGTAGTAAAGTGCCCCACTGGTGCCCCATATGTAGTATAGTGCCCCATATGATGTCCTCCATTTAGGGGCATGATTTCCTCCTTTTTGGGGTTATGAAAGGGACCACCCTATAACTAACAGATCGTGGAGGTCCGACTGTTTGGAGCCCCACCGATCCTGAGAATGGGGGTCTTGTTTCCCCGATCTGATGGCTCGGCAGCTATGGGCAACTAAGGTCTCTTTGATACAGATTGTGTCAGAATCTGTTCAGGAAAAAGCTGATGATTTTGCATGCAAGTTCAGTTTTTTCTGCGATTGTGTTCAGTGTATGTGTTTTTTCAACCTGATTATTTCCGGATGCATGAGTTTTTGATACACGTGTAGATAAACTGAAGAATAACAATCTACATCTCCTAGCAATCGTCAGTGAAAAATACTGTGGTGTTACATAGGACTGCAGGTAACATCTACTACATTATCTGTACCCAAGAGAGTTATGACTGTGTCATCTTTGGTCAAAATCAACCCAGCAGAGGCCTGGTGGTGGCTAAAGAAGAAGACAATATTATATAGCCGCATATCCAGCACTTGTTCATCCGGAATGTAATATAACTACTATGATTAAGGTGGGTCTCCACACTCAAGTAGGTTTTTGTTTACGTTTTTTCTTGATTTTTATGAAGCGAAAACCAGGAGGTCATTGAATAAAAGAGGAGTAGTAGCACCTTTTCTGTATAGGTATTTTCTACCCCTTTATGAATATGATCCACACCAAAAAACATAAACAAAACCTACCCAGCCTTAGGGCTCATTCCCACGAACGTAAGGGCTCAGTGCCCATATTGCGGACTGCAAACAGGGGGTCGGCAATACACAGGCACTGACTGTGTGCACTCCTTGCTGTGGATTCGGACCCATCGTATCTTTTGTGGAGCGGTGGCATGGATCAGAAGCCGACAAAAATAGTACGAAGAGCTTTCAGGTCCGTGCCTTTGCACCGCAAAAGATAAGACGTCCTATTTTTTGCTGTATTTTGCAGATCGTTGACCCGTTCAAGTCAATGGGTCTGCATCTGCAGCATAGAGTGCATATGGCCATGGCCCCTGCATTGCGGACCACTATTTTCGGTCTGCAGCATGGCCATGAAGCTCTTACATTGGTAGACATGAGCCCGTAGGGTACATTCAAACAAACGTAAGGGCTCTGTGTCCGTGGTGCGGAGCACAAATAGCTGAAATGCATGGGTACTGGTCTTCTTGTGCACTCTGTACTGCGGATGTGGACCCATTGACTTGAATGGGTCAGCGATGTGCAAGATACAGCAATATATAGGACATGTCCTATCTTTTGGTACACGGATCGGAAGCACTTCCGTGGCTTTCGGCTCCATGCCTCCGCACCACAAAAGATAGGACATTGCCTATTTTTTATCCTATCTTGCGGATTGCTGACCCATTCAAGTCAATGGGTCCACACTGAAATACGGGTGTCAGACTGCCGGTGCCCATGCATTGTGGGCTGCTATTTGCACTGCATGGAGCCCTCAGATTTGTGTGAATGGACCCTCTGCAGTTGTACACATGCATTGGGAGGTCCACTGGGTTGGGGGCCCACTCTGATGGGTGCCCCCCCCGTCCCCCCCCCCCTGGACCCCTAGCTACTCTTCTGGGATTTCATACTGTTCTCTGCCACCCAGACACAAGATTTGGGCACACAATGTTACTGTAGACGCCATTTCTGTTTGCTCTTGTGAGTAACTGAGCTTTTAGTCCAATGAAGGTTATATCAATTCCTAGGTTGAGGAAAAATGCATTCTAAGAAATGTTAATATTTAACCAGAGCCCTGCACTAATGTACTGTATACCGGCCCTGAGAAATGTGATATTCTGGTTACCTAGGTGAACTGTCTAAATGTCTGGTGGTCGGACGCAGACCATCTTTAAACAAGCATGCTACATGTATACAGCGTGTGGCTCTCAGTGTTTGCTTCTCACTAAGTCTCAGCTTGGGTTCTGGCATGAGGCGTCTGTGCTCTGTAAACAAAATCAGAGTCACAAGTCACCAGGATCCACCTCTCACATACACATTTACTGCCCTTCATCCGGGAGGTGGGAGCCGCATAGGTGCCCATCCCCCCCCCCCCTCAGGGTCACAAACACTGCCTGACATATGGACACTAATTATTTCCTTGATGATCAAGTTGGCTAAATAACAATGTCATATACTGTCTGCGACATTAACCCTTCACCCGTCAGCCTCTGCTGTGTCAGGAGGTTTTCTGTTCATTTACTGCACGCTCATAATGAAATGGATTATTGCATGAGTGCTAACAACAGGTCAAGTGGTAATAGGAAACATTTACCGGGAAAGTCTCCACAGAATGTCTACACTACAGAAATGGCGAAAAGTGATATAATAACATCATCAGACATGTTACCGAGCTGGTGGTGCCTACCTAGTGCAAGGCAAATGGTTTCTTTCTGTAAATATTCACACAGGAAAAAAGTGTCAGTTTTCCCCTGGGGGGAATAAGTCAGTGCCTAGAAATAGTCATAACGACACAAAGTGTAATAATAGATGTAGTGCTGACATATTCAGCAGAGCTGTACAATCAGGTGGAGCCGTAAACATACGCAATGGGAAAAAAGAAATAGAAAAATGTCTATTAACAAGGAAACAAAAGGAAGGGAGGACCCTGCCCTGAAGAGCTTGCAATCTCTAAGGCCTCCTGTTTTCCATTTACGGGCTGACATATTCAGCAGAGCTGTACATTCAGGTGGAGCGGTAAACATACGCAAAGGGGAAAAAAGAAATAGAAAAATGTCTATTAACAAGGAAACAAAAGTCGGGAGGACCCTGCCCTGAAGAGCTTACAATCTCTAAGGCCTCCTGTTTTCCATTTACGGGCTGACATATTCAGCAGAGCTGTACATTCAGGTGGAGCGGTAAGCATACGCAATGGGAAAAAAGAAATAGAAAAATGGCTATTAAAAAGGAAACAAAAGTAGGGAAGAGCTTACAATTTCTAAGGCCTCCTGTTTTCCTTTTACGGGCCGTTTTTTACATTCTGTATAGGGAACCATTCATTTCAATGGTTCCGCAAAAAAAAAACTGAATGTACTCCGTATGCATTCCGTTTCCGTATTTCAGTTTTCCGCTCCGTTAAAAGATAGAAGATGTCCTATTATTGCCCGCAAATCACGTTCCGTGGCTCTATTCAAGTCAATGGGTCCGCAAAAAAAAAACGCAACACATACAGAATGTACTCCGTATGTCTTCCATATCTGTTCCGTTTTTGTGGAACCATCTATTGGAAATTTTATGCCCAGCTCAAATTTTTCTATGTAATTACTGTATACTGTATATGCCATAGGGAAAAACGGAACGGAAACGGAAACACAATGGAAACGAACAATGGATCTGTAAAAAATGTACTGAAAAACACTGAAAAAGCCATACGGACGTGTGCAGGAGGCCTAATGTTGGAATTACATATTTCAATTGTGAGCCCAATTATTGGGAACTTTACAACTAATTATAATCTTCCCCTTGAAAATGTGCCGCTAATAAACAGGTAAAATGATTGTTCACCAAGTGAAATGATCTTTCATGCAGCAAACTGACTCATTTGGGCTCATTTACTATTATCGGTATGCCAGTTTTTGGCGTAAAAAAGTATCAAGACCCTGTTTTGTGACATTTTAAATTCCTGTGCGACAATATTTTGTCACATGGGAGTTTTTGTGCCATGCTTGCCACTTGGGAATGGCGGGCGCCTGGGGCTGGGACATTGGCTCTGGCAAATTTACTAACATTTATGTCTGTAAATAGGTATAAATGTTAGGGAAAAACTACTCCAGCGGTGCATGGACAGTCAGAGGTAAGCCTACTTCATGCTGATGCCCGCACCTCATCATAAATTAGGGGCGAAGGGGCTACCAAAGACTGGCTTACACAGATACCGGTTTGGGGGTATGAGCCCTTATTTTAGCGGGTCACTCTATATGTGCATGTGTGTCATTGCAGAACGGAATGACTGGCCCCTAATAGAACAGTCCTATCCTTGTCCTTAATGTGGACAATAATAGGACATGTTCTATTTTTTTGCGGGACGGACATACGGAAATGGAATGCACACTGAGTTATTTCCGTTTTTTGCGGCCCCATCTAAGTGAATGGTTCCGCATAAGGGCCGCAAAAAAAATAAATGGAATGGACCCTGAAAAAAATACATTTACGTGAATGAGCCCTAAATAGAAAATCCTGTGTAACATCTGACCACTGACTCCTATTGAAGTGTGAAGGAGATTTCTGTGTAGTCTGAGACAAGAAAGCCAGGTCATGAATACAATTTGCCCCTGGGAATGCGCTTCCATACCAGGCTGGAAGTAGAGTGGAAGCTTAGTGATTTTTGATGGCAGAGCCACAAAGCAATAATTGATCTTATTTGATTGATCTCATCCAGGGGCCTAACTATAATTCATAGGGCCGCATAGCAAAATAAGATGGTCTCCCCTCCAATTAGAAAATTAAAACAGCAGCATAAGTAGCAGTAATTAAAGCACAATATATCAGAAACCCCACATTATAGCAAAAAGTCTGCATGTTGTTATTCCCCACAAAGAGTAGAATGTTCTTGTAGCTGATTGGGCCCCTCAACCACTGGGCCCCACAGCAAGTACTATGGCTGAAGGCTGCTATGGCTACTGTTATGCCCATGATCATCATTATAAATGATATTGCCAGTAATTACTATGAAAAAGAAAGATCTCTGCAAAAGTCTATAAATTGGTGATCAGGTGATTACAATGGAGGCACATGTATAAAGTGCTGACCTGTTCACTATGACAGATTTCTCAGATATGATACTGATTTAAACTTAAATTGGTTCTCCAGGATCAGGAACTTCTTTCCATATGTGCAGATAGATTACAGGGGTTAAAAGTAGACTCACCTGTCACTGGTGCTCCAGTTCCAGTGCTGAGCTCCCTTCTCCACTGCTTCTGGTTCCCGCTAAACCGAAACTGGGATGTACCAACCACATGTATATGGCCGCTTCCAGACAGTAAATGGCCTCAGCTGTGGTCAAATGCCATGCCTGCACACGTCACCTCTGAGGCATTGAATGGTCTGCAGAGGTGACATTTGTCTACATGGCAAATCACACTCCCGGTTCAGCATGGAAAGGATGTTTTTAATATACCGTTGGTCAGAATCGGACAATATCTTTTATCTGAGCATGTGTATTTTCCAGGAGAAAGGATGGGAATGGAGGAGAAAGACACTGCCAGAGACCTCTGGTGATGGTTTATCTCCCAGGAGAATAAAAGGAACAAAATGAATGTCCCCATCATCTATCGGGGGATATGTCGGGGGACATACACATTAGATTGTCGGCTGGTCTAGCTGAAAATGGTGTCTTTGGTGACAGCCTAATGCCTGCTTAAGTCTGTTACAACTAATATCAGTATGGATAGTCAGTTCACATTGTGACAGTATAGGTATATATAGCTGATATATTTATATACTGTAAATATATATACGGTACATTTTTATGCAGTGGCATAGTCTGCTGCACTTTTCTGTATGTTTTCCAAAGGTATGCTAACATGGACCAGCCCAGAGTGGGCTTACTGGATAATCTTTTGGTCTACAATGTGCGAACAGGGCTTTCTGGTTCATACGATCATCATATTGATTAATCAAGGGAAAGTCTCCACTTCTATAACCCTGGAAAAGATTGGGATTCAGCCAGCTTTCAGACAGTTTATGGCCTTTACCTGGGAACCTATAGGTCTACTGAACTGAGCTTAGAACATCATAGAACCCTATGGTGATCCAGGTTTGGTAAATAAAACCACTGGATTGGGTGGGGGCTGTATCTTGATAAGAAAAATGAAATGCAGCCCTATTATGGTTGCCTAAAATTACACTTAGTTTTATTTGTATTTTATCAGAAATCTACTTGGTTTGGACCCATTTTATTATTGATTCTGTTGCGCGAAGAGGAAAGGTCAGGATCTCTGCCCAGTTGGTGACTAGTTCTGGCTGCTGTTAGTGATACATTAACAGTTAACAGAAAGCACGGCTGAAGCTGCCTTTAAGTACCTAATAATTAAAAGCATTATGCAACTTTTACCAATGTTTGCATAGAAGTTACTTTACATTAACAGAACTGTAGGTGTTTGCGTTGAATGTACTTCCCAGGTCATCCAGTTAATACCAGGTACACTTTGCATAAGACTCTGCAGCTATGAGGACGTGCAGTTTATATTTTATCACGTTGTAGTCATGTAGCCTACTTATTTCACAGGAATCTCTAACACCCCTAGGTCTTCCTTATCAGGCCTCTTTCACATGAGTGATATGAAATGTTCAGTAAAAAAAAAAAATTATAATGCAAGTTCAAAAAGATGTGTCTGGGACTACGTTCAGTTTTTGTCTGTCCGGATTCCATAGTTTTTTTTTACAATGCTCATGGGCATATACCCATTGAAATTAATTGGCCAGTTTGCAAAACAATGTATCCGGATAAGGCCTCCTGCACACGACCGTATCGCTTTTTTAGTGTTTTGCGGTCTGTTTTTCACGGATCCGTTGTTCCGTTTTTTGTTTCCGTTGTTTTTCCGTTCCGTTTTTCCGTATGGCATATACAGTATACAGCGATTACATAGATAAAATTGGGCTGGGCATAACATTTTCAATAGATGGTACTGCAAAAAACTGAACGGAAACAGAAGACATACGGAAGCATTTCTGTATGTGTTCCTTTTTTTGCGGACCCATTGACTTGAATGGCGCCACAAAACTTGATTTGCGGGCAATAATAGGACATGTTCTATCTTTAAACGGAACGGAAAAACGGAAATACAGAAACGGAATGCATACAGAGTACATTCTGTTTTTTTTTTGCGGAACCATTGAAATATACAGAACGCAAAAAATGGCCAGTAAACGGGGAATAAAAAAAACGGTCGTGTGGAGGTGGCCCAAATGAAACTCGCCCATGTGAAATGAGCCTTAGGGTGCTTCTATATGTGGCGGAAAAATCTGTGCATATTTTTAGGCTTATGGTGATTTTGGATGTTATTGTGGATTATGATTTCCCATTGGAATCTAAGGAGCAATTGGTCCTTCACAAAACAACTGCACATTTTCTTAGTATATAGCTTTAAACTCCATAGGAATATGGTCTGATCACAGAAGCATGTGTAGAATAATGTGATATTAAACACATATGTATATGTAGCACACACTAGAACTACGCTCTTTATCATAGCATGTTGCGTTTCTTAGATCACAATTATGCACTTACACGTTGATTGATGCCACTGATATGTAGCTTTAATATATGTGAATGATGTGCCAGTAAGTGACGCTGAAGCAGCCAACATTCGCACATCATCTCTACCTATTCAGAAAGCTATCTGCTACAGACTCCCAGCTGTACGGAGACTACCGCTTCAGCCAGAGGGCCAGGAAGTCTTCTCCTATTTCAGGAATCTCCTGAATACAATGTGAGAGTGTAGCCACATGTATCTCCCTTGCAGTTTGTATTACCCCTGTGTTTGTGACCTACATATGTTCTTTGCTACATGAACAGTATAAGGCTCCATTCACACATGAATTTGCCTTGGAGTTTTTTTTTTCTATAAAAGAAAGGCCATAAAAATTAGATGCGGTTTGTTTTTGCATACCATAGGCACAACAAACGCATAAAATTGAAAACAATACCACTAGCAGTAAAGAAAACACGTGTGTCTTGAGTTTCATATTTCCCATAAACTTTGTTAACCTCTAGTGTTTGTGTTTTTGCTACAAAAAACGCACCCATAAAACATTTGCAAAAAAAAAAGACGTAAAAAAACGCCTGAAAAAAATCTAGGTGTCAAAATCTATGTGAGGGTGGCCTGAAAACTGCAGGGAATCCACGTTGCCATTCATACTGCCATGGATTTTTTTTGTCTGTGGATTTGAAAGTCACGTGAAATCTGTTCAGAAACCACGGCTGCATAGCTGCACGCGCATTAGCCCTATTTGTAGTTTGGTTTGGTGATTGGGAATAGGAGTTGGCCGGCCATCACCCCATGTAAAAGGCCCTCAAAGAAAACCCAGGTCTCCATGAAATCTACACAAATCTGGAAATGCGAACAGCAAATTCCTTTACTTTGTTTGTAAATTAGTCACAAGTTGAAAGGGCATTGAATTGTAAAGGCTTGACTAGTCAAGTGGTCTCTATTACCGTGCCCTTATTCATCCTATTTACATCAAAGAATCATGGCAGGTTAGCAAACAAATGGCTGAACAGCACAGTTTGGGGGGATTATGAAGTAAGTGTTACATTAGTAAAAAGTATCAGGTCCTACCCTGGTTTCTTCCCAAACCATTGTTTTGTTTATTTCACACCACTGATATAGCAACATATACCATAGCGCTGTATACAGACTGCCATCCCCCACAATGGTGATCAGGGAAAGAAGTACGGACTCCGCGCATGCACTGTAATACTAGCACTTTGTAATGCAAAATTGATCATACTGGTCTCCATTAAGCTGGCCATAGACTTTTAATAGCTGGTGGCCTAGGAGAACAAAATGATAGGGCGAACAAATTGAGTTCACCTGATCTTTCTCTTTCCTGACATTATCAAGAGCTCCCCATACATATTTATGGTTAACAATACACTAAAGTATGTATGTATGTGCGGTCACCTTTGGTGGTGGGCCCTTTTCCTCGAAAGTCACTTAAGCCCATACACAGCAGCATTTTTCTGGCAGAAAGCCAGTATTCTTGCCGGAAACTCGGCCACTCCATTACAGTGAATGGGATGCCTCAGGCACCAAGAGTCTCTGGCATATGCCTGATACAGCAAATCTGTTATTCTGTTCCTATGCCGGAACAAAGTATCGGAATTATAACTGCAGATACGGACATAGCCTTTTCAAAATTGTCATTGCAGGAAGGCTTGATATAAATACATGAAGAGAAAAAACTAAAGGAGGCAGTGCCTCGTGTGTAGAACCTTACAAACAGTAATAAAGAAATACACTGATTGTGCTTACCATGCGGGGTTGTGACAAGTCACAACACCTATGTTTCGCCTTGCTGGAATATTCCCGTCCGGGTTGCGGGGATGGGTCTGCATCTGCTGCCTCTGTCTGTGCCCTTTTTCCGTGGCTCACGGTCAATGGGATAAAGCAGGTTTAGTTGAGAGAAGAAATCAGACCAAATTTGAAACGGCGCTGATACAGAAGAAAGACTCCGTGCTGAGATGTTACCATAAAGGTAATCTTTTATTCAAAAAGGTCTACGCGGTTCCGGGGCGGACTGCCCCCTTCATCAGGACAATAAAACTTTTGCAGATAAAACATGTTTTCTAGCATTCTTTCTTATATAAACTCTGTTTGGGCGCGATGTGCAGTGACATAGGGGGCTGCATCAGCGCCGTTTCAAATTTGGTCTGATTTCTTCTCTCAACTAAACCTGATATAAATACATGGGTAGTCATTGTCAGTATTAGACTGGGGTTCCTTTGGCCCACCATTCTCAAGGGCCTACTCCTATATCAACAAAAATGTTTAATATGTTTTGAATCAAAGAAATAGACCCTAATGGCAAGTGATTGACTGAAAAGACAGCCAAAGGTTTTCTTTTTCTCCTGGATCTTTAGGGCCCATCATAGTATCAGAGTCTGGGCCCACCAGAGGATCCTCTGGTTATCTTCTAGACAAGTCTGACCCTGGTCATTGTTCAATGCAATAATACTTTAATGGTGGAACAACATGCATGGAGCCCGAATGTCAGCTCTCGCAGTCACTATGGCAGTCTACTACTAAGCTGTAGGTACTTTGCTCTATGCCACACTGTATTTGCCCCCCATTCCTGTATAATTGTATTGTGCATATTTATTTGCACTGTTGTCTTCAAAGAAAAAAGCTCTCTAAATGACTACTATTGCTTAAAGGGGTTATCCGAGACAAAAAAATGTCCTCCATATGCCCAGGCCCCTCACTCTGAATCTACTTACCTGGCTTCCTGCTCCCTGCTAGTGATGAGCGCATAGGCAATATTAAAATTTGTGATAGTTCACAAATTTTGGGCTTAATATTCGCCATAAATTCAAGAATTCGTGATCTCCAGTCATTATTTACTTCCAATTAGTATATTCACGATCAACACTAAAGGGCAGGCAACTTTACTATTGGTTGCTAGGGATGTTGCTAAGTGCTGATATTCGTGATAAATTCGCAATTAGAATATTTGTGAATACGAATATATAGCACTATATTCTAAATATTCTCGAATTCTCTAAGTGGCGATATCCGCGATTAAAATTCGCGATTCGAATATTCACTCTCAACACTACTCCCTGCGCGGATGCAAACATCTGGTGTCGGGGTGGGGGAAGCAGCCAATGGCGGGGGTGGGGGACAGGGATGAGCCTCCCTAGCGTCACGCGCGATACTTTGGGGAGAAGCAGCAGCGGCGGTGCTTGGACCAGGAGCGGTGCAGGGAGTGGGGAGACAGTGTGAGTGGCCCGGCATATGGGGGACATTTTTTAGTCTCGGATAACCCATTTACGATCGTGACAGAACATAGCTTTAACCCCTTAAGGACACATGACGTACCGGTACGGCATGTTTCCCGAGTCCTTAAGGACACATGACGTACCGGTACGTCATGGCTTTAAATAGCAATGCCGGCGCCGCGGGGGTTAATCGGAACGGGATGCCGGCTGAAATCATTCAGCCGGCATCCTGTAACAATGCAGGGGGGGTCATTTGACCCCCCCGCATCGACGATCGCAGAAAACCGCAGGTCAATTCAGACCTGCGGTTTTCTGCATTTCCGGTCCATTCGGGTGTCCTGTGACCCGATGAACCGGAAAAAGACTGCGATCGGTGGCGTAATTTTACACCACCAATCGCAGTCCGAGGATTTGCAGAGGCGGAGCTGGCCCTGGTGCTGAATGCCGCTGTCCAGGGTGCTGATTGGTGCAGGGGAGAGAGGCGCGAGATTCAAACTTCCTGCGCTCCTCTCTCCCCTCCTCTTCCTGTCCAGCACCCTGACCGTGCAGCATCGTCCAGCACCAGCTCCTGTGTCCCCCTAATCGGCATCCATCACCCTCCTGCACCCATCGCCACCCAGGTAGGTTAGGGTCAGTGAGGGAGAGGCACCTTTAGGCAGGGATAGAAGGGAAAAGTTAGAAAAAAAAAAAAAAAAAAAGCACATTTATTCCAAACTTTTTTGTTTCAGCTACCAGACCCCAGACCCCCCCTGCCACTTGCCCCCCCCCGCATCCCCCCCACCCACCAACCCCCCCCCCCACCAGACCCTTCCCCCACCACCACTTTTTTTTTTCTGCGTGCGCTGACTGGCCGGCACTTTTTAGCGTCCGTCCACTGTTAGCGCATCGCCCGCCCCACCACCCCACCGACCGCTGATCAGCGTTGAACCGCTGATCAGCAAGTTTGAACATTTTTATTATTTTTTTTTCTAACACTTGCCCATTTTTTTTGCCTGGACTTTTTAGTACGTGAACACCCGTGCCCCCACACACATGCACATAGAATAAAGGTTTACACGCACGCACATACACACGCACACACACACACCCATGGCCCGCCGGGTGTTCTCGGCCGAGGAGGCATATGCCCAGATTGCCTCCGACTCTGAGAGCCCCAGTGAGGATGAGGATGACCCCACGTTCCTTTTGTCATCCGCATCCTCCTCATCATCATCGGATGACGATGAGCCACCAAGGCAGCGGAGACGCCGCCAGGCGGAGCCAGGGGCCACACATGCTAGGGATCCTGTGGCCCACCCTAGTACGAGCCGCCCTGGGGTTCGTACTGGTTTCCCGGCCCACCAAATAAGTTCACCGGAGCCCCCTGCCGATGAACTTAGCTGGTGTCCCCCAGTGGACTTTGAGCCTGAGATTCCGGATTTCGCTGGCAATCCTGGAATCCAGATTCCCACAGTGGGGTTTACTGAAATAGACTTTTTTAGTTTTTTTTTCAGTAACCCACTGGTGAATCTGATGGTGGAGCAGACGAATCTGTACGCCCAACAGTTCGTCGCTCAAAACCCGGGCTCATTTTTGGCTAGACCCGGTGGCTGGACGCCGGTCAGTGCAGCCGAGATGAGGACATTTTGGGGCCTCGTGCTGCATATGGGTCTAGTGCAAAAACCCAGTGTCAGGCAATACTGGAGTGGGGACGTCCTATACCAGACCCCACTGTACAGTATGGTCATGACACGCTCCCGGTTTGAGGCCATCCGGAAATGTCTGCATTATTCCGATAATGCAGCATGTCCCCCCCGAAGTGATCCTGCCTATGACCGGCTGTACAAGATACGGCCGGTCATCGATCACTTTGGGGCCACATTTCAGCAGGCCTACGTACCTGGAAGGGAGGTCGCGGTTGATGAGTCTCTCGTTGCGTTCAAGGGGAGACTCAGTTTCCGCCAATACATTCCCACAAAGCGGGCGAGGTATGGCGTGAAGCTATACAAAATTTGTGAGAGTACCTCAGGGTACACTTACAAATTTCGTGTGTACGAGGGGCGAGATTCCCGGATTCAACCACCAGAATGTCCCCCCACTCTGGGTGTTACCGGGAAACTCGTGTGGGACCTTATGTACCCACTGCTGGATAAGGGTTACCACTTGTACGTGGACAACTTTTATACCAGCATTCCCTTGTTCAGGTCCCTTGCCGCCAGATCCACGTTCGCTTGTGGGACCGTGCAGAAAAATCAACGCGGCCTCCCTACCCACCCCCTCCAGGTACCTATCCCCAGGGGTGAGACCCGTGCCCTTACCAGTGGAAGCCTGTTGCTGGTCAGGTATAAGGACAAGAGGGATGTCCTTATGCTGTCCACAATCCACGGTAACAGCACCACCCCAGTCTCTGTGCGAGGTACCACGGCAACGGTCTTCAAGCCCGATTGTATCGTCGACTACAATCGGTATATGGGAGGAGTTGATCTCTCTGATCAAGTCCTCAAGCCATATAATGCCATGCGCAAAACCCGGGCATGGTACAAAAAAGTTGCGGTCTACATGGTGCAGGTTGCCATGTACAACTCTTTTGTACTATCCCGAAGCGCTGGCAGCACAGGGACATTCCTCCAATTCTATGAGGCAGTCCTCAAAGACCTGATCTTTTCGGACCGGGAAAGAGCAGGCCGGAGTACCTCGGGAACTGGAGGCGCCCGGATCGTCCCTGGCCAACACTTTCCAGGTGTGGTCCCCCATACTGGAAAGAAGGGACGAACCCAAAAAAGATGCAGAGTGTGTCACAAGAGGGGGATACGGAAGGACACCACTACTCAGTGTGACACTTGCCCCGATCATCCGGGCCTCTGCGTTATCGATTGCTTCAGGGAGTATCACACTTCCATGGAGTACTAAATTTTTATAATCTCCAACAGTCCCCTAGAGAACATAAAACACTATGTCTCTCAGACTTTGGAGACACAGAAACAATTTTTTTTCCCCAAAAAAATATTAGTTTTAGTGCAGGCTTCCTCAAACTGCGGCCCTCCAGATGTTGTAAAACTATAACTCCCAGCATGCCCAGACAACCTACAGCCATCAGCAGGGCATGGTGGGAATTGTAGTTTTACAACATCTGGAGGGCCGCAGTTTTAGGATGCCTGCTTAGTGTCTCCAAAGTCTGAGAGCCATACATATTGGGCATCATCGCGTGCGTAAAAGTCGTCGCTATAAAAATAAAATTTGACCAAACCCCTCGGATGAACGGTGTTAAAAATATAAAATAAAAACGGTGCCAAAACACCCATTTTTGGGCAAAATTTCCATTTGAATCCTTTTTTTCCAGTAATAAAGCAAGGGTTAACAGCCAAAAAAAACTCAATATTTATGGCCCTGATTCTGTAGTTTGCAGAAACACCCCATATGTGGTCGTAAATGGCTATATAGCCGCGCGGCAGGGCATAGAACGAAGGGAACTCCATATGGTTTCTGGAAGGCAGATTTTGATGGACAGTTTTTTTTTTTGACACCATGTCCCATTAGAAGCCCCCCCTGATGTAGCCTAGACTAGAAACTCCAAAAAAGTGACCCCATCTAAGAAACTACACCCCTCAAGGTATTCAAAAGTTACTTTATAAACTTTGTTAACCCTTTAGGTGTTCCACAAAACTAAATAGCAAATGTAGAAAAATTTTAGAATTTTATTTTTTTGTTACCTTGACTCAAAAAAGTGTAATATAGAGCAACCAAAAATCATATTTACCCCTAAAATAGTACCAAAACAACAACCACCTTATCCCATAGTTTCCTAGATGGGGTCACTTTTATGGAGTTTCTACTCTAGGGGAGCATCAGGGGGCTTGAAAAGGGTACATGGTGTAAATAAACCAGTCCAGCAAAATCTGCCTTCCAAAAACCGTATGGCGTTCCCCTTCTTCTATGTCCTGCCGTTTAGCCAAATAGTAGTTTACGACCACATTTGGGGTGTTTCTGCAAACTACAGAATCAGGGCAACCCATTTTGAGTTTTGTTTGGCTGTTAACCCATTTTTTTCAGTAATAAAGTAAGGGTTAAAATGGAAAATTTTCCAAAAAATAGAAATTTCTAAATTGTTTCTCCATCTGCCATTAACTCTTGTGGAACACCTAAAGGGTTAACAAAGTTTGTAAACCCAGTTTTGAATACCTTGAGGGGTGTACTTTCTTAGATGGAGTCACTTTTTTGAAATTTTTATTCTAGGGGTACAACAGGGGGCTTCAAATGGGACATGGTATAAACAAAACCAGTCGTGCCAAATCTGCCTTCCAAAACCCATATGGTGTTCCCCTCCTTCTATGTCCTCCCGTTCGGCCAAACAGTAGTTTACGACCACATATGGGGTGTTTTTGCAAACTACAGAATCAGGGCAACCCATTTTGAGTTTTGTTTGGCAGTTAACCCTTGTTTTACTCCTGGAAAAAATTTATTATATTGGAAAATTTTCCAAAAAATAGAAATTTCTAAATTGTTTCTCCATCTGCCAATAACTCTTGTGGAACACCTAAAGGGTTAACAAAGTTTGTAAACCCAGTTTTGAATACCTTGAGGGGTGTACTTTCTTAGATGGAGTCACTTTTTTGAAATTTCTATTCATGGGGTGCAACAGGGGGCTTCAAATGGGACATGGTATAAACAAAACCAGTCCTGCAAAATCTGCCTTCCAAAACCCATATGGCGTTCCCCTCTTTCTACGTGCTCCCGTTTGGCCAAACAGTAGTTTACGACCACATATGGGGTGTTTTTGCAAACTACAGAATCAGGGCAACCCATATTGAGTTTTGTTTGGCTGTTAACCCTTATTTTATTGCTGGAAAAAATGGGTTAAAATGGAAAATTTTCCAAAAAATAGAAATTTCTAAATTGTTTCTCCATCTGCCATTAACTCTTGTGGAACACCTAAAGGGTTAACAAAGTTTGTAAACCCAGTTTTGAATACCTTGAGGGGTGTACTTTCTTAGATGGAGTCACTTTTTTGAAATTTTTATTCTAGGGGTACAACAGGGGGCTTCAAATGGGACATGGTATAAACAAAACCAGTCGTGCCAAATCTGCCTTCCAAAACCCATATGGTGTTCCCCTCCTTCTATGTCCTCCCGTTCGGCCAAACAGTAGTTTACGACCAGATATGGGGTGTTTTTGCAAACTACAGAATCAGGGCAACCCATTTTGAGTTTTGTTTGGCAGTTAACCCTTGTTTTACTCCTGGAAAAAATTGATTATATTGGAAAATTTTCCAAAAAATAGAAATTTCTAAATTGTTTCTCCATCTGCCAATAACTCTTGTGGAACACCTAAAGGGTTAACAAAGTTTGTAAACCCAGTTTTGAATACCTTGAGGGGTGTACTTTCTTAGATGGAGTCACTTTTTTGAAATTTCTATTCTAGGGGTGCAACAGGGGGCTTCAAATGGGACATGGTATAAACAAAACCAGTCCTGCAAAATCTGCCTTCCAAAACCCATATGGCGTTCCCCTCTTTCTACGTGCTCCCGTTTGGCCAAACAGTAGTTTACGACCACATATGGGGTGTTTCTGCAAACTACAGAATCAGGGCAACCCATTTTGAGTTTTGTTTGGCAGTTAACCCTTGTTTTTTTCCTGGAAAAAATTTATTATATTGGAAAATTTTCCAAAAAATCTAAATTCTAAAAATGTATGTCCATTTGCCATGAAGTGTTGTGGAAGACCTAAAGGGTTAACAAAGTTTGTAAAAACAGTTTTGAATACCTTGAGGGGTGTAGTTTCTAGAATGGGGTCATTTTTGGGTGGTTTCTATTATGTAAGCCTCACAAAGTGACTTCAAACCTGAACTGGTCCATAAAAAGTGGGATTTTGAAGATTTCTGAA
This sequence comes from Bufo gargarizans, assembly GCF_014858855.1. NCBI lineage: Eukaryota > Metazoa > Chordata > Amphibia > Anura > Bufonidae > Bufo > Bufo gargarizans. The sequence continues at coordinate 327,785,379 of NC_058083.1, forward strand.
AATTTCAAAATTTGCTTCTAAACTTCTAAGCCTTGTAACATCCCCAAAAAATAAAATATCATTCCCAAAATGCTACAAACATGAAGTAGACATATGGGGAATGTAAAGTCATCACACTTTTTGGGGGTATTACTATGTATTACAGAAGTAGAGAAACTGAAACTTTGAAATTTGCAAATTTTTCAAAATTTTTGGTAAATATGGTATTTTTTTATGCAAAAAAAATTAACTTTTTTGACCCAATTTTAGCAGTGTCATGAAGTACAATATGCGACGAAAAAACAATCTCAGAACGGCCTGGGTAAGTCAAAGCGTTTTAAAGTTATCAGCACTTAAAGTGACAGTGGTCAGATTTGCAAAAAATGGCCTGGTCCTTAAGGTGAAATAGGGCTGTGTCCTTAAGGGGTTAAGGTAATTAGATAACATTTGACTATGGTACAAAGCTTCAAAAATTTACGAAACGCTGTTATGGCAGAATAAACCAGATTTCATTTTTCAACACAATGGTTTTAAAGCTATTTAGTTATCCTCACTAATGGTCACGTTGGGTGTGTTTGGGGGGAAGCTTCCATATCAATAGTCAGTTAATGTAACTTTATGTGCTAAGCCACAAATTATACATATAAATGAACAATGTGTGCATAAAAACAAATGTAAGGGAAGGAAAGAGAGAAATTCTTCTGTGTGATTGTTAGATCCCAAATAATATCAAGTAAACAATTACATGTGAATTCTAAGCATTATACCATTACAACTAGATGGTCTTGTGCCCAATAGCTTTTAAAGGGGTATTCCGGTTCTAAGTAATAATTCCCTATCCACTGCATAGGGGACAACTATTAGACTGGTGGTGGTCTAACTGCTGGGACCCTCATTGATCATGACAACAGAGGCCCAGTACCCTGAAATGAATGGAGTGGCTTGTTGACCATGCGCTGTGCTATTCCAGGAGAAGACAGAAGGATCAGCCCTGCTAGACATTATGCCTGGTTTAAGACACTTGATCCTGCTGACAGATGTTCTTTAAAGGGTCACTGTGCTTTTAAAAAACTTTTGCTACGTTATAGGGACATATCAATAGTTTGGATCAGTGGGGATCTGAAAGCTGAGACCCCCACCAATCTTTTGCACTCTTAAATATTGATGGCATGTTGGTAGCATTCACCATTAATTGGAAACATTTTTGTAAAATAAATTGCTCCAACTTGAAATGGATGTTTCATGTCTTTACCTATGTAAATAGTACTACATGCTTGTTAGATCAGTTGCAGGGTTACTCAACCGGCTTGACCACTCTAAGTTTCATTATAAAGGGTGGGGAGGAAATTGTTACCTCTATTATCACTTAATCCTTCCATGTACATTATCACATGAATTACAGTTTGTTAGAAGCCATTAGTACATAGTAGTTGTATAAGGTCACTTCATGTACATTCATACAATGCAACAGGAGGAATCACTTGCAGCATCTGCGACAGATAAAATGAGTGATAAAAGCGAGTGTGGGAGCTTGCGTGTCGCTAGGGCTAGGTTTACATCATGTTACTGTCTTATGTTTAACGCAGGCCAAAAAAAACTGTATACATTAAATGGATGCCATACAGAGGTGCCCATCACCATTAAGTTCCATTGTAAAAATAACACATACAGTGCATATAAAAAGTCTACACATCCCTGTTAAAATGTCAGGTTTCTGTGATGTAAAAAATGAGACAAAGATAAATTATTTCAGAACTTTTTCCACCTTTAATGTGACCTATAAACTGCACAACTCAATTGAAAAACAAACTGAAATCTTTTAGGTAGAGGAAAGAAAACAAAAAATAAATAAATAATGCGGTTGCTTAAGTGTGCACACCCTCTTATAACTGGAGATGTATAATCATGGTAGAATAAAGACATTAAAATATAGCTGTTATTGATATACTAAAAGGATAAAAAAGGAAAAAGGGGGAGAAACAAACAAACACCCCTAAAAAAAACTATAGACAGATTCACACCTATTCTCAGAGCACGAAGTTGAGGTCCCCTGGTTACAGGGAAAGAAAAACAAAAACCTCAAAAAGAATCCAGGAGAGCTGGAGAAAAAAACACAAACACCTGGCGCAAGTTTAAGCCAGGGTGCAGACTACACACTGCTGTGTCAGGTCAGCTGATTCATTCACTAGCAGAGTACCTAGGCTCGATGCGTTTCACCAAGTAAGGATCATTAGTAGCATCACTGCCTGTCTAATCAGATGGTATTCTGACTAATTACTGCTGGCATAGCGGTCACCGGCACCAGTATGGCCGTAAGTTATACAGCGGCTAAAAGCGCCATTATTTAAGGGAGAGATCCCTCCCCCTTCCATGACGTGGAGGTCACATGTGGATCAATGACAACCCGGGGCGGTACAAAACCGCCTCACAATGCCCGGCGATGCGATAGTCCACACCAGGTAAGTGGCGTCCACTGTAACTAATGGTAACATGTAATAGGCAATGAACAGCAGGGATACATCCGCTATCCAGGGCATATAGATTAACTAAAGAGGGACAAAGGACCGAGGAGACAAAGCTGGTCAAATTAAAACTGGGACATAAATAATTAGGTAAATGAATAGATAATCATCGGCACAGTAAAGAAACTCTAGGATAAGAGGGGACAAAAGGATAAAACGCTGACAAGGCAAGCGTATATATCCCATAATAATGAGTTACCAAACAACCTGAAATTGTGTATCAATATCAGATTCACATCCAGCCATCAACCACCCATGATACGACCCTGACCACAGATGGATACCTAACTTCATAGGGTCCTCACTCAATAAAACTCACATATGAGATATGATCATTAAGTCCCTTAGGCCTCAGGGTCCCCAATCTGAAGGTCCACTGGGCCTCCTTTTGTAGGACCCGCTGATCCAAATCGTCCCATCTCGGAGAGGGACGCACCATTTCAATGCCCTGAAATTGTATAGCCCATATGTCACCTGAATGGTGACAGTTCACATGACGGGCTACTGGAGTGTCCTTGTTGTTCTGGATGTCATTAAGGTGTTCTCCTATGCAACGTCGAAATTCACGAATGGTCTTCCCCACGTATTGGATACCACATATACATGTGATAAGATAGACCAAAGCAGGGGACCTACAATTAATAAACGTACGGATAGTATATGTTTTAGAGGTAACCGTACTGCAAAATGTTGACCCTGTCCTGATGGAGTTGCATCCAATACAATTGCCGCAGCGAAATGTCGCTTTTAACGGATTCACCAGACAGGTTCTGGGGGCTAATGGTTGAAAGAGACTGTGGCAAAGACGATCTTTCAGATTACGTCCCCTCCTATAGGTTACTGCTGGGGAAGATCCAAGAAGGAAATACCTAAGGGGCAATTTTTCCGGATGTTGTACAATTGCTCCTCTTTTTCCGATTTTCAAATCAAAGCTGGCGATCATACCAACAGATTTAGAAGTCTCGGTTATCCACAGAAGGTACTTGCTTCAGCCTATCAACACTCACTGTCATGTCCCCGTGAATCCTTACTTAATCCTCGTGTGAGAGAGGATAACAGTGGACAGGTGAGGCTGATAGCAACTTTCGATGGGGTAAATGGCACCATCCGTGATATTCTCCATAAACATTGTGGTAACCTACAGATGGACCCCGATGTGGGGCAGTTAGTTGGATCTACCCCAGTGGTAACCTATAGGAGGGGACGTAATCTGAAAGATCGTCTTTGCCACAGTCTCTTTCAATCATTAGCCCCCAGAACCTGGCTGGCCCTTTCACAGTGACCGCCTCTTTAACATTGACTTTCACAGTGACCGCCCCTAAAACAGTGGCCGCCCCCTTTAACTGTGACTTTCACAGTGACCGCCCCTTTAACAGTGACTTTCACAGTGACCACCTCTTTAACAGTGACTTTCACAGTGGCCGCCCCTTTAACTGTGACTGCCCCTTTAACAATGACTTTCACAGTGGCCGCCCCTTTAACAGTGGCCGCCCCTTTAACAGTGACTTTTACAGTGGCCGCCCCTTTAACAGTGACTTTTACAGTGGCCGCCCCTTTAACAGTGACTTTCACAGTGACCGCCCCTTTAACAGTGACTTTCACAGTGACCGCCCCTTTAACAGTGACTTCCACATTGACCACCCCTTTAACAGTGACTTTCACAGTGACCTCCCCTTTAAGAGTGACTTTCACAGGGACGGCCCCTTTAACAGGGACCTTCATAGCACCCGTCCCTTTAATAACAGTGACCTCCACAGTGCCCGCCCATTTAATAACAGTGACCTCCACAGTGCCCGCCCCTTTAATAACAGAGACCTCCACTGTGCCCGCCTCTTTAAAAACAGTGACCTCCACATTGCCCATTGTTCGCCCCTTTAAGCAGTAAAGAAAAATGCCTGGGTTGTTATGGAAACTTGGAGTAAAACCGTGTTTATAGCAGTTGGGATTTCAAGAGAAAGACTTGCAGGCTTGTATGGAGGGGGGAGGTCATTTTTGGGAATATCTCAGGAATGGTACGTCCTAGAGAGCTTAGACCTGGTATAAAACCTTCCCGGACACCTGGTGTACCTGTGTGCCAAATTTGGTGAAGATCAGTCCAGTCGTTTGGTCGCGCATAAACAGACAGACGTCTAGACAGACAGACAGAAACTCATTTTTATACATATAAGAGATATACGCTTGCCTTGTCAGCGTTTTATCATTGTTACGTCCCTTTAACCACCTTTTGTCCCCTCTTATCCTAGAGTTTCTTTACTGTGCCGATGATTATCTATTCATTTACCTAATTATTTTTGTCCCAGTTTTAATTTGACCAGCTTTGTCTCCTCGGTCCTTTGTCCCTCTTTAGTTAATCTATATGCCCTGGATAGCGGATGTATCCCTGCTGTTCATTGCCTATTACATGTTACCATTAGTTACAGTGGACGCCACTTACCTGGTGTGGACTATCGCATCGCCGGGCATTGTGAGGCGGGTTTGTACAGCCCCCGGGTTGTCATTGATCCACACGTGACCTCCACGTCATGGAAGGGGGAGGGATCTCTCCCTTAACCACTTCAGCCCCGCAAGCTAAAACCCCCTTCATGACCAGGCCACTTTTTACACTTCTGCACTACACTACTTTCACAGTTTATCGCTCGGTCATGCAACTTACCACCCAAATGAATTTTACCTCCTTTTCTTCTCACTAATAGAGCTTTCATTTGGTGGTATTTCATTGCTGCTGACATTTTTACTTTTTTTGTTATTAATCGAAATTTAACGATTTTTTTGCAAAAAAAATGACATTTTTCACTTTCAGCTGTAAAATTTTGCAAAAAAAACGACATCCATATATAAATTTTTCGATAAATTTATTGTTCTACATGTCTTTGATAAAAAAAAATGTTTGGGCAAAAAAAAAAATGGTTTGGGTAAAAGTTATAGCGTTTACAAACTATGGTACAAAAATGTGAATTTTTGACGCAGCTCTGACTTTCTGAGCACCTGTCATGTTTCCTGAGGTTCTACAATGCCCAGACAGTTCAAACACCCCACAAATGACCCCATTTTGGAAAGTAGACACCCTAAGGTATTCGCTGATGGGCATAGTGAGTTCATAGAACTTTTTATTTTTTGTCATAAGTTAGCGGAAAATGATGATTTTATTTAATTTTTTTTTTCTTACAAAGTCTCATATTCCACTAACTTGCGACAAAAAATAAAAAATTCTAGGAACTCGCCATGCCCCTCACGGAATACCTTGGGGTGTCTTCTTTCCAAAATGGGGTCACTTGTGGGGTAGTTATACTGCCCTGGCAATTTAGGGGCCCAAATGTGTGAGAAGTACTTTGCAATCAAAATGTGTAAAAAATGGCCTGCGAAATCCGAAAGGTGCACTTTGGAATATGTGCCCCTTTGCCCACCTTGGCTGCAAAAAAGTGTCACACATCTGGTATTGCCGTACTCAGGAGAAGTTGGGGAATGTGTTTTGGGGTGTCATTTTACATATAACAATGCTGGGTGAGAGAAATATCTTGGCAAAAGATAACTTTTCCCATTTTTTTTATACAAAGTTGGCATTTGACCAAGATATTTTTCTCACCCAGCATGGGTATATGTAAAATGACACCCCAAAACACATTCCCCAACTTCTCCTGAGTACGGCGATACCAGATGTGTGACACTTTTTTGCAGCCTAGATGCGCAAAGGTGCCCAAATTCCTTTTAGGAGGGCATTTTTAGACATTTGGATCCCAGACTTCTTCTCACACTTTCGGGCCCCTAAAAAGCCAGGGCAGTATAAATACCCCACATGTGACCCCACTTTGGAAAGAAGACACCCCAAGGTATTCAATGAGGAGCATGGTGAGTTCATAGAAATTTTTTTTTTTTTGCATAAGTTAGCGGAAATTGATTTTTATTGTTTTTTTTTCTCACAAAGTCTCACTTTCCGCTAACTTAGGACAAAAATTTCAATCTTTCATGGACTCAATATGCCCCTCACGGAATACCTTGGGGTGTCTACTTTCCAAAATGGGGTCACATGTGGGGTATTTATACTGCCCTGGCTTTTTAGGGGCCCTAAAGCGTGAGAAGAAGTCTGGAATATAAATGTCTAAAAATGTTTACGCATTTGGATTCCGTAAGGGGTATGGCGAGTTCATGTGAGATTTTATTTTTTGACACAAGTTAGTGGAATATGAGACTTTGTAAGAAAAAACAAACAAAAAAAATATATATATTTTCGCTAACTTGGGCCAAAAAAATGTCTGAATGGAGCCTTACAGGGGGGGGTGATCAATGACAGGGGGGTGATCAATGACAGGGGGGTGATCACCCATATAGACTCCCTGATCACCCCACTGTCATTGATCACCCCCCTGGTAAGGCTCCATTCAGACGTCCGTATAATTTTTACGGATCCATGGATCGGATCCGCAAAACACATGCGGACGTCTGAATGGAGCCTTACAGGGGGGTGATCAATGACAGGGGGTGATCAGGGAGTGTATATGGGTGATCACCCCCCTGTCACTGATCACCCCCCTGTAAGGCTCCATTCAGACGTCCGTTTGATTTTTACGGATCCATGGATACATGGATCGGATCCGCAAAACACATGCGGACATCTGAATGGAGCCTTACAGGGGGGTGATCAATGACAGGGGGTGATCAGGGAGTGTATATGGGTGATCACCCCCCTGTAAGGCTCCATTCAGACGTCCGTATGATTTTTACGGATCCATGGATACATGGATCGGATCCGCAAAACACATGCGGACGTCTGAATGGAGCCTTACAGGGGGGTGATCAATGACAGGGGGGTGATCAGGGAGTGTATATGGGTGATCACCCCCCTGTAAGGCTCCATTCAGACGTCCGTTTGATTTTTACGGATCCATGGATACATGGATCGGATCCGCAAAACACATGCGGACATCTGAATGGAGCCTTACAGGGGGGTGATCAATGACAGGGGGTGATCAGGGAGTGTATATGGGTGATCACCCCCCTGTAAGGCTCCATTCAGACGTCCGTATGATTTTTACGGATCCATGGATACATGGATCGGATCCGCAAAACACATGCGGACGTCTGAATGGAGCCTTACAGGGGGGTGATCAATGACAGGGGGTGATCAGGGAGTGTATATGGGTGATCACCCCCCTGTAAGGCTCCATTCAGACGTCCGTATGAATTTTACAGATCCATGGATCGGATCCGCAAAACACATGCGGACGTCTGAATGGAGCCTTACAGGGGGGTGATCAATGACAGGGGGGTGATCAATGACAGGGGGTGATCAGGGAGTGTATATGGGTGATCACCCGCCTGTCATTGATCACCCCCCTGTAAGGCTCCATTCAGACGTCCGCATGTGTTTTGCGGATCCGATCCATGTATCCATGGATCCGTAAAAATCATACGGACGTCTGAATGGAGCCTTACAGGGGGGTGATCAATGACAGGGGGTGATCAGGGAGTGTATATGGGTGATCATCCCCCTGTCATTGATCACCCCCCTGTAAGGCTCCATTCAGACGTCCGTATGATTTTTACGGATCCATGGATACATGGATCGGATCCGCAAAACACATGCGGACGTCTGAATGGAGCCTTACAGGGGGGTGATCAATGACAGGGGGGTGATCAGGGAGTGTATATGGGTGATCACCCCCCTGTAAGGCTCCATTCAGACGTCCGTATGATTTTTACGGATCCATGGATACATGGATCGGATCCGCAAAACACATGCGGACGTCTGAATGGAGCCTTACAGGGGGGTGATCAATGACAGGGGGTGATCAGGGAGTGTATATGGGTGATCACCCCCCTGTAAGGCTCCATTCAGACGTCTGTATGAATTTTACGGATCCATGGATCGGATCCGCAAAACACATGCGGACGTCTGAATGGAGCCTTACAGGGGGGTGATCAATGACAGGGGGTGATCAGGGAGTGTATATGGGTGATCACCCGCCTGTCATTGATCACCCCCCTGTAAGGCTCCATTCAGACGTCCGCATGTGTTTTGCGGATCCGATCCATGTATCCATGTATCCGTAAAAATCATACGGACGTCTGAATGGAGCCTTACAGGGGGGTGATCAATGACAGGGGGTGATCAGGGAGTGTATATGGGTGATCATCCCCCTGTCATTGATCACCCCCCTGTAAGGCTCCATTCAGACGTCCGTATGATTTTTACGGATCCATGGATACATGGATCGGATCCGCAAAACGCATGCGGACGTCTAAATGGAGCCTTACAGGGGGGGATCAATGACAGGGGGGTGATCAATGACAGGGGGTGATCAGGGAGTGTATATGGGTGATCACCCGCCTGTCATTGATCACCCCCCTGTAAGGCTCCATTCAGACGTCCGCATGTGTTTTGCGGATCCGATCCATGTATCTGTGGATCCGTAAAAATCATACGGACGTCTGAACGAAGCCTGACAGGGGGGTGATCAATGACAGGGGGGTGATCAGGGAGTTTATATGGGGTGATCATGGGTGATCAGGGGTTCATAAGGGGTTAATAAGGGGTTAATAAGTGACGGGGGGGGGGTGTAGTGTAGTGTGGTGTTTGGTGCGACTTTACTGACCTACCTGTGTCCTCTGGTGGTCAATCCTAACAAAAGGGACCACCAGAGGACCAGGTAGCAGGTATATTAGACGCTGTTATCAAAACAGTGTCTAATATACCTGTTAGGGGTTAAAAAAGTCAGATCTCCAGCCTGCCAGCGAGCGATCGCCGCTGGCAGGCTGGAGATCCACTCGCTTACCTTCCGTTCCTGTGAGCGCGCGCGCCTGTGTGCGCGCGTTCACAGGAAATCTCGGCTCTCGCGGGAGGACGCGTATATGCGTCCACCCAGAAGAGCAGGGCCGCCGGCAGGACGCAATCCTGCGTACGGCGGTCCTGAGGAGGTTAAATAACGACGCTTTCGGCCGCCGTATAACTTACGGCCATTCTATCGCCGGTGACTGCTAGACAGGCAGTGATACTACTGATGATCCTTACTTGGTGAAACGCATCGAGCCTAGGTACTCTGCTAGTGAATGAATCAGCTGACCTGACATAGCAGTGTGGAGACATGGCACAGCAGTAAGAAGTCTGCAACCTGGCTTAAACTTGCGCCAGGTGTTTGCTTTTTTTTTTTTTCTCCAGCTCTCCTGGATTCTTTTTTTTTTTCCCTGTAACCAAGGGACCTCAAATTCGTGCCCCCCTCTTTTTTCTTTTTTCCCTGGGTGTTAGCAGCAGAATAATGATTCTGGTGTGCGTAGGTGCACCTGATTGCACACCAGTGCTGCCTCAGGGACATTTATAGTACCCACTGATATTAAAACTGCTCACTGTGGTGTTAGATTCAACCATATTATGCCACCCAGTGTAGCAACTAAACAAATAAAGGGCACTATAGGTCTCATTATCCCCTATGACAGTAATAGGTGGATACATGACTTAACGGGCTTCTGTCACCCCACTAAAGTCATTAAATTCCTTATACTGCGATAAATGAAAATATAATGGTGTTACTTACTTTCCTTCAGTAGTTTCTTATAAAAACAAACTTTTATAATATGTAAATTAGGTCTCTACCAGCAAGTAGGGCGTCTACCGCAAAAAACTGCCCCCTTGTCGTGTTGATTGACAGGGCCAGCCGCGATCTCCTCCTCCAGCCGGCCCTGTCAGTATTTCAAAAATTGCGCGCCTGTGTTCATTCGGCGCAGGCGCTCTGAGATGAGGAGGCTCGGCTCCTCAGCACTCCCTCAGTGCGCCTGCGCCGATGACGTCTTCTCTTTCGGTGATGTCATCGGCGCAGGCGCACTGAGGGAGTTCTGAGGAGGCGAGGCTCCTCATCTCAGAGCACCTGCGCCGAATGAACCGAATGATCGCGGCTGGCCCTGTCAATCAACAGGACGAGGGGGCTTTTTTTGCGGCGGCTACCAGCAAGTAGACGCCCTACTTGCTGGTAGAGACCTAATTTACATATTATAAAAGTTCGTTTTTATAAGAAACTACTGAAGGAAAGTAAGTAACACCATTATATTTTCATATATTGCAGTATAAGGAATTTAAATAGCCCCAAAAAAAAATAATGACTTTAGTGGGGTGACAGAAGCCCTTTAATATAACTCTCCACCCCTTGTCTCATGATAAATTAATCAAGTCCTCTGAGAATAGGCGTGAATCTGTCTATATGTTTTTTTTTAGGGGTGTTTGTTTCTCCCCCTTTTTACTTTTTCACCTTTTAGTATACCAATAAAAGCTATATTTTAGCGTCTTTATCCTACCGTGATTAGATTTCTCATAGAGACGTGTTACCTATATTACACTTTACAGTACGTGAATTTAACTGGGGATGTAGCTGTGTTCAGAATTAAGCAATTACATTCAAAATGCCATCATTAAAAGTGCCTCTGATTAACCCCAAATAAAGTTCAGCTGCTCTAGTTGATCTTTCCTGAAATGTTCTTAGGCCTCTTTCACACCTGCGTTCTTTTCTTCCGGCATAGAGTTCGGAAGAATCCTGATCAGTTTTAGCCTAATGCATTCTGAATGGAGAGAAATCCGTTCAGGATGCATCAGGATGTCTTCAGTTCCGGACCGGAACGTTTTTTGGCCGGAGAAAATACCGCAGCATGCTGCGCTTTTTGCTCCGGCCAAAAATCCTGAAGACTTGCTGCAAGTCGGGAATGAATGACCATTGAAAGGCATTGATCCGGATCCGGCCTTAAGCTAAACGTCGTTTTGGCGCATTGCCAGATCCGACGTTTAGCTTTTTCTGAATGGTTACCATGGCTGCCGGGACGCTAAAGTCCTGGCAGCCATGGTAAAGTGTAGTGGGGAGCGGGGGAGCAGTATACTTACCGTCCGTGCGGCTCCCGGGGCGCTCCAGAGTGACGTCAGGGCGCCCCAAAAGCATGGCTCACGTGATCGCATGGCACGTCATCCATGCGCATGGGGCGCTCTGACATCATTCTGGAGCGCCCCGGGAGCCGCACGGACTGTAAGTATACCGCTCCCCACTACTACTATGGCAACCAGGACTTTAATAGCGTCCTGGCTGCCATAGTAACACTGAAAGCATTTTGAAGACGGATCTGGCGTGTAATTCTGGCAGGTGGAGTACACGCCGGATCCGGACAACGCAAGTGTGAAAGAGGCCTAAGTCACATTCCACAGCAAAAGCCATGGTCCACAGAGAGCTTCCAAAGCATCAGAGGAATATCATTGTTAAAAGGTATCAGTCAGGAGAAGGGTACAAAATAATTTCCAAGGCATTAGATATACCATGGAACACAGTGAAGACAGTCATCATCAAGTGGAGAAAATATGGCACAACATTGACATTACCAAGAACTGGACATTCCTCCAAAATTAATGAAAAGATGAGAAGAAAACTGGTCTGGGAGGCTACCAAGAGGCCTACAGCAACATTAAAGGAGCTGCAGGAATATCTGGCAAGTACTGGCTGCGTGGTACATGTGACTACAATCTCCCGTATTCTTCATATGTCTGGGCTATGGGGTAGAGTGGCAAGACGAAAGCATTTTCTTACGAAGAAAACATTCAAGCCAGGCTACATTATGCAAAAACACATTTGAAGTCTCCCAAAAGCATGTGGGAAAAGGTGTTATGGTCTGATGAAACCAAGGTTGAACTTTTTGGCCATAATTCCAAAAGATATGTTTGGGGCAAAAACAACACTGCACATCACCAAAGAACACCATACCCACAGTGAATCATGGTGGTGGCAGCATCATACTTTGGGGCTGTTTTTCTTCAGCTGGAACTGGGGCCTTAGTTAAGCTAGAGGGAATTATGAACAGTTCCAAATACCAGTCAATATTGGCACAAAACCTTCAGGCTTCTGCTAGAAAAGCTGAACTTGAAGAGGAACTTCATCTTTGAGCATGACAACGACCCAAAGTATACATCTAAATCCACAAAGGAATGGCTTCAACAGAAGAAGATTAAAGTTTTGGAATGGCCCAGCCAGAGCCCAGACCTGAATCCGATTGAAAATCTGTGGGGTGATCTGAAGATAGCTGTGCACATGAGATGCCCTCGCAATCTGACACATTTGGAGTGTTTTTGCAGAGAAGAGTGGGCAAATCTTGCCAAGTCAAAATGTGCCATGCTGATACTCATACCCAAAAATACTGAGTGCTGAAATAAAATCAAAAGGTGCTTCAACAAAGTATTAGTTTAAGGGTGTGCACACCTCTGCAACCATATTATTTTATTTTTATATTTTTTCTTCCCTCTACCTAAAAGATTTCAGTTTGTTTTTCAATTGTGTTGTACAGTTTATAGGTCACATTAAAGGTGGAAAAAGTTCTGAAATGATTTATCTTTGTCTCATTTTTTTACAGCACAGAAACCTGACATTTTAACAGTGGTGTGTAGTTTTTTTTTATATCCAATGTATGTTTTTTATGGACTTTAACATAGTAACATAGTTTATAAGGCTGAAAAAGACATCTGTCCATCCAGTTCAGCCTGTTATCCTGCAAGTTGATTCAGAGGAAGACCTGTGAGGTAGAAGCCAATTTTCCCCACTTAAGGGGAAAAACATTCCTTCCCGACTCCAATCAGGCAATCAGAATAACTCCCTGGATCAACGACCCCTCTCTAATAGCTATAGCCTGTAATATTATTACGCTCCAGAAATACATCCAGGCCCCTCTTGAACTCTTTTAGTGAACTCACCATCACCACCTCCTCAGGCAAAGAGTTCCATAGTCTCACTGCTCTTACTGTAAAGAATCCTCTTCTATGTTTGTGTACAAACTTTCTTTCCTCCAGACGCAGAGGATGTCCCCTCGTCACAGTCACAGTCCTGGGGATAAATAGATGATGGGATAGATCTCTGTACTGACCCCTGATATATTTATACATAATTATTAGATCTCCCCTCAGTCGTCTTTTTCTAAAGTGAAAAACCCCAATTTTGATAATCTTTCCGGGTACTGTAGTCCCCCCATTCCAGTTATTACTTTAGTTGCCCTCCTCTGAACCCTCTCCAGCTCTGCTATGTCTGCCTTGTTCACAGAAGCCCAGAACTGTACACAGTACTCCATGTGTGGTCTGACCAGTGATTTGTAAAGTGGTAGGACTATGTTCTCATTACGGACGTCTATGCCGCTTTTGATGCAACCCATTATTTTATTGGCCTTGGCAGCAGCTGCCTGACACTGGTTTCTTCAGCTTAGTGTGCTGTTCACCAAAATTCCTTTTCCATGTCAATGTTACCCAGTGTTTTAACATTTAGTATGTACTGGTGACTTGCATTATTCCTTCCCATGTGCATAACCTTACATGTGTCAGTGTTAAACCTCATCTGCCACTTCTCTGCCCAAGCCTCCAATCTATCCAGATCGCTCTGTAGTAGTATACTGTCCTCTTCCTTGTCAATTACTTTACACAGTTTAGTGTCATCTGCAAAAATGTATATTTTTCTGTGCAAGCCTTCTACAAGATTAATAATAAATATATTGAAGAGAATAGGGCCCAATACTGACCCCTGAGTACCCCACTAGTGACAGTGACCCAATCTGAGTGTGTACCGTTAATAACCACCCTCTCTTTTCTATTACTGAGCCAGTTACTTACCCACATACAGACGTTTTCTCAGAGTCTGAGCATTCTCATTTTATATAATAACCTTTTATGCGGTATAGTGTCAAATGCTTTGGAGAAGTCCAGATATACGACATCCATTGATTCGCCGCTGTCAAGTCTAGAACTTACCTCCTCATAGAAACTTATTAAATTTGTTTGACATGACCGATCCCTCATGAAGCCATGCTGATATGGCGTTATTTGCTTATTTTCATTGAGGTACTCCAAGATAGAATCTCATAGAAAACCTTCAAACAGTTTGCCCACAACAGATGTTAAACTTACCGGGTCTGTTTTTGGACCCTTTTTAATATTGGCACCATATTTGCTATGCGCCAATCCTGTGGAACACTCCCTGTCAGTATAGAGTCCTTAAAAATCTGAAATAAGGGTCTGGCATTAGTATACATACAATTAAGAGTTGTATATTTTTTACCCTACACCATTCCTTCTGAACTGTTCTAGTCCCTCCTTCCATTCCTCCCCCATTTCCATTACCTCGCCCCCGGTCTCTATCTTCCCATCCTGTAACGTAATTACCCTCCCCCCAACTCCCTAGTTTAAACACTCCAACCTTCTAGCCATCTTCTACCCCAATACAGCTGGCCCTTCCCCATTGAGGTCCAGCCCATCCCTACGATAGAGCCTGTAGCTGACAGAAAAGTTGGCCCAGTTCTCCAGGAACCCGAACCCCTAGTTCGTACACCAGTTCTTGAGCCACTTGTTAACCTCCCTAATCTCCCACTGCCTTTCTTGTGTGGCTCGTGGTACAGGTAGTATTTCGGAAAACACTACATTTGAGGTCCTTGCCCTAAGCTTTTGACCTAAATCCTTAAAATAATTTTTAAGGATGCTCCACCTACCTCTAACTTTGTCTAACTCTGCAGAATGGAAATACATAGTGCAATGAGTTAAAAACATTTTTAGAGAATTTTTGATGAAATTTTTTAAAATTTTCCATGTCAATATTTATATTTAAATAAAACCCATCAAATCCTGCAATTTTCACACTGGTCACTAAGTCTAATAATAGGCAGCACTTGTTGGTATGTACAGATTACTTTACTGCAATTATCTGCTTATCTGTCATTCTAATCCTGCCTGTAATGATATTATCTCTGTGTATAGAAAAGACAGGATCCAACATTCACAGTAGATGATTGTCAGAGCTTATCTACTTCTTGTCTTGCTTGTAAAATTGCCTCTGTACAGGTCACAGAGCATGCCTAAAAGACTCCCATAGAAGTCAATGAGGTCCCGTCCTGTCCATTGTGTCTATGGACCATAGAGCTGCCGTAAAACAATTTTCTTAATGCTTTCTAAATGCTGTTAAGAACAGCTAAGGCAAGATGGCCGCCCGTATAATCATGTTCAGCAAATAAGAAATCTATAATCACAAAATAAAAACAGATTTAAAAAAAAAAAAGGGATATGTATTCCTATTTGGTTTTAATTGGCAGAAAAATAGATTGGTGACACATTCCCTTTAAATGTTGCCTGGCTAACTTGGAAAGAAGTGCAGACCACCTTAAACAAATAAAACAGATAGATCACCTGGTCCAGATGGCACACACCTCATGTTCTAAAGGAATTTGTGGATAACAAATATGGTGCCATTTTTCATAAAGGGGTCAAGAAGTGAGCCCAGAAACTAAAGACTGGTAAATTTAAAGGAAATTAGTCATCAGAAAATGTTGAATGTAAAGTCAGGACGGATCCGTCTGACTAATAATTAGACTTAGACTTTTTTCTGAAATAGAATGCAGACGGATCCGTTCTGAACGGATACCGTCGTTTGCATTATAGGTACGGATCTGTCTGTGCAAATACCAGACGGATCCGCACCGAACGCAAGTGTGAAAGTAGCGTTACCTGATCACTCCTGATCTCTACACAGGTTATGGAGCATACCTCGAAAAATGTACCATATACAGTAAGTTAATGAGTCAGCTCCTGTCAATTGTGTCTACAGCACACACAGCTGGTCTCAAAACACAGGAAGCCTTCCTTAACATTTTAAAACTGCAGGATTATATACTTTTGTTTTAAAATGTAGATAGTGACATAGAAAAATGTAAAAAAGTTCTAAAGTTTTTAAAAAAAATATGTACACGTGAAGCATGTTTTAAACAGTAGGCTATTTTCTGATCACACATTCTCTTTAACTTCTGTTGTGGGAAAATAGTTTGAAGATTTTCTAAAGCTGGCTAAACCCTTAAATAGTAGATGGCTGATCATCTATTCCTTCTGCCCCCAGTGTCAGACTAGGGTGCCTAGGGTCCACCAGTAAAATTAATTCTCGTGGCCCACTGGGCAGCTATACTCAAATACTAGCAGCAACATGCTCAAGATTATTGATTATTGTGTCCTTGTAGCAATTTCAAGAAGGTAGGCCATTGAGAAAAAGGATGCTGGCTGGACTGTCTCTGGTTCTAGAAGTCATCTCATAATCATCCATAATAATAAACTGCCTATCTATATGTAGTGCAGTCTGTCTACTTTGTCTCTTGTGCAAGAGGTAGGGGACTAGGGCCCACCTTGCTCAGTGGCCCACAGGGGGATTCACCTATTCCCCTGTAGGCCAGTGCGAGCCTGCCTACCCCCCTATAACATTGCCATAGCTGAGCAAGCATGCATTCTCAATAGAGAAAGGGGCGTAAGCTACTGCAGACACTTCCGCCTTATCTTTCTGAGCACAAAAATATTTGGCATGTTGAAATACAAATACCTGATCCTTCTCTTCCGTTATGACAAATGCCACAGGGAGGAGTCAGAATGGCCAACTTCCTCATTAGATGGTTGGCTGGTCCCACCAAACCTGACATTAGTCTAATGTGTATGGCCAAGTTTAAGTAATTCTATCCTAGACTATCTCGATGAAAATAAATGTAAAACTCCATATCAGAAAGAGTTTATGAGGGATGGGTTGTTTCAAACTAATATTATCAGCTTCTGTAAAGGGATAATTTCTAGACTGGACCAAGGAAAGTTCTTCAACAGCATTTGATACTTTGCATAAAGGTTTTGGACATGAAATGAGAATGCCTGGACTGGGGGAATACGTGTGTATGTGCCCTCACGGGCAGGGTCCTCTCTCCTTCTGTACCAGTTTGTAACTCATCTTATTCATGCTCATTGCAGTTGTTTTGTATTATATATGTATTCCCTTTTTCATATGTACAGCACCATGGAATGAATGGCACTTTAATAATAAATAATAATAATATATAGGTAAGTAACTAGCTCAGTGATAGAAAACAGAGAGTGATTATTAATGGTTCATACTCAGATCGGGAAACCATTACTGGTGGGGTTCATGCCATCAGTACATACCAAATGGAAAACACTGGGTAAAACTGCCATGGAAAACCACTTAGGAATTTTAGTTGACAGTAAATGTAACTATGGCAAACAATGTCAGGCAGCTGCTGCCAAAGCAAATAAAATCATGAGGTGTATGAAAAGAGGCAAATGACAAGAACATAGTTCTACCACATTACAAATCACCATGGAGTATTGTGTACCCTTTTAGTGCACAGGAAAGACACAGTTATAGAGCTTGAATGGGTTCAAGGGAGAACAACTAAAGTAATTAATGAAATGGGTGGACTACAATACCTACAAGATTCACCAAAATTAGAGTTATTTATAGAGGTGGGACGAATCCAATTTTTTTCAAATCCAAATCCGATAAGGTTCTCAAATATATCGAAACTTTTGAATCTTAAATCCTACGAATCCTGTACATAAGAATTGTGTGAACGGTGTAAAAAACACAACTTACCCCGGAGCTCACAAACACATCTCTGCAGTGCAGCAGCCAGCAGATAAGACTACGGAAGCCGCCAGAGAACAAACAACCTTAAGGACAGCAGCTGAGGAGGCTCAAACTGCGTCAGATTGTCTGAACCTCCTCCTGCTCCCTCTTTTGTGGGTGGAGAAAAGAGTGTCACCCGCTGCCCGGGCACGGCAGAGGCGGCCGCCCGGGACCCGAGGTGAGTGCGCTCCTCAGGCTGCTGTTATGCAGTGCTTGCTTAGGGTTTTACTAGGGAAAGTTCATGGGTAGGGTAGCAGGCGTCTTGCGAGGCGCGGGGACATGGTGCGGGGACGTGACGTCGGATTGGAATTTCGTAAATTACGTCGGGATTCGAGTCTACGAATCCCACGAATACAGCTAAATTCAACGGATTTGTGGATTCGATGGATTCGTTGTTCCACCTCTAGTAAATTAGTTTGGCAAATAAAATGGCTAAAGGTTGGCCTATTATCTATTTAGCAATATATCAAAGGTCAGTACTGAGATCTCTCTCATTATCTGGTTAAACCCAGGGCTGTAACTATAACAGGGGGCATGCTGTACATTTAGACGAAAGAGCAGTGGTGTTATTACTTTCTTGATTTTATTTATATTCCAAAATATGTTTACTAGATTATGAAAGATGGATTGTTGATCCAGGTTTTTGTTCTAATTGCCACATTTGACATTAAAATCAGGTTACAAAAATGTTGTCTCATGGGAGTTTTTCCCTTCCTCTGCATCAACAAAGCAGATTAATAGGCTGGAAAGAATGGATTTATGTCCTTTTACAGCCTATCGACACATTTAAGTCACATTATTATGACCACTTCCTACTTTTATGTTGGTAGCGAGTAGTTCATGATGGAAGTCATGTGTCGTGAGCTGGCTTGGTGGATATATAAGGTGTGAGATAGTCTTCCTGCACATATATCCCTTGTTACTGTTATGGGTAAAAGTGGCGATTTATCAGAGTTGTAAAAAGGGATGATTATTGGCTTTTGGGCCAAGGGTGGCAAGCTGTGTAGTTTGTGAACTGTTCATGTGTTGCTGTGGTAAAAATGTTTGGTGAGAGGACAAATGGCTCTATTGCAAGTAAGTCATGTGGAAACTGTGGAGCGCAACATGCCATTGATGTGAGAGGTGAACATCAGTTACAAAGGTACACAAGGGTGGACTGACACGCTAAACTGGAGCAGTTCCCGACTAAAATGAACCCGGGGCTCAAATGTGCATAGGGCTCAGAAGCAGCGGATGCAACTGCTAGCAAAAGGCTTCAATTTTCACAGCACTATTGGAATTGGACCTCCGCTGATTGGCAAATGATTGCCTTCTCCGATGAGTTACGTTTTCTGCTTCATTGAATGGATGACATTGGTGTGTTAGGCGAGAAACATTAAATAACACCCTGCAAACATTGCTGGAAGAACACAAGCTGGTTGTGTCAGCATTATGGTCTGGAGAAAGTTTTGCGATGTTCTTTGGGCCCACTCATCCATCTGGAAGGCACTCTCAACTGATTTGGGTATGAACCCATCATTGCAGATCACCTACTCCCATACATGCTGATTGGCTTCCCTGGAGTGGATGGGATCTTCCACCAAGATAATACAACATGTCACACGGCTAGAATGTCCTGCATTGGTTAGAAGAACATGATCAAGACTTCCAAGTACTACCCTGGCCTACTAATTATCCAGACTTGAACCTAATTCAGAATCTGTGGGACCATCTGGATTGTTGTGTGCACTTAATGAATCCTCCCCCATGAACCTTCCAGCAGCTGTGGGATGCACTGCAGTCATCATGGCTCCAGATACCTGTGACAACCTACCAGGACCTTATTAAGTCACTCTTAGCCTGTCTAGCTGCTGTTTGTGCTGCATACGGCAGTTACTCTAGAACATGGATGTCAAACTCATGGCCCTCCAGCTGTTTCAAAACTACAACTCCCAGCATTCCCTGATAGCCGTAGTATGCCCAGGCATGATGGGAGTTGTAGTTTTGCAACAGCTGGAGGGCCACGAGTTTGACATCCCTGCTCTAGAAGATACTGGTGGTCATAATAATGTGAATCAACTGTGCAGCTATGTTACTATGGTAGTCTAACTCTTCCCTACTTACTCCCCCTTCGACATCATTCTTCTGAACCTGAGCCAGCATCAGACACTACCCACCACACCCAATGCACTCAGAAGCACTACAGATATCTGCTGGTGACTGGCTTATGCAGCTTTATATCTACTCCCTTATTTTGTTAAGATGGCTGGACCACTGTACAAAACAAGCACTTTTTAACTAAAGTGTCACTCCTATCACCTCATTTAGATAGTGAGCAGGGCCCTCGTGCTTTAATTGTTGACTTTTTGCTTTGTAATGTATAATTGTAAATGGCTGGGGGATATGTTGGCGCTACATAAATAATGCTTATTATTACCAGTGCCAGAGTACACAAGAATGATTTAGTGGATCTGAACCCAAGTAGTTGCAGATAATAAGACTGGTGACTACTGGCCTTCTTCTGAATTATTTCATTTCAGTAAAGAAGCTGATATCATGATCTCAAAATACTCAATATTCATAATCCAAACCCTGAAAACAAATTATTTTATGAAAAGTTTATAAATGCTGGATTATGTTACACGTAACAATCTGTATTAAAATGTCAGATGCAAATAATATGTTTCTCTAACAATGTAGCCAAGAGATATTTGTGGGTTTACTGTAAGATGTAAATGCCAGGCAGAGCTTGTAGAATAATTGAGACACTACAAAGTTTGGAAATGATCATTTTCAAGAAATTCTGCTGCTAGACTGTAATCAGAACATCACAAATTATGTTAAATGTACTACATTATTATGTTGTTATGAGTAAAAAGCATTCCACCTAAAAAATAACCAGAAAATGTAAACCTTTTAGTCGTTCTCCCCTTTAATTTTCTTTTTTTATTCTATTCAGTTATTTCTGGTGTAATGCTAAATACTTATGTGTCAGAAAAGACAAAGATATTATACAATTGATACCTTTATTGGCTAACCAGAAAAACATATATTTGCAAGATTTTAGAACATATTGGGCAAGTTTGCAAATAAATGGTTGAGAGAAGATGGTAACATTTAAAGAGCCCATCTCAGCAGGATCAACCCTATTAAATCAGGCATACTGCCTGACAGGGATGATCCTGCCAATTTTTCCAAGAAAAAAGACTTTTATTCTTCATAAAAATGATGGCTGTAGTGCACTGAGGGGTGTGGCCAACATTGGAAAGTTGAGGGGTTAGGAGGATCTCCTGCTCTTCATTCTGGTCCAGGCATGGCAGCGCAGTGGTTTCAGTGCAGTGCTGTGTTGTGCCCCTCCACCTAGTTGCCCAACTGAGCTCTTCCGCCACCACTGACTTCCAGAAGAATAGGGTTAAACTGTCTGTGAGTATCTGTGTGTGTGCTATATCCCACCGCTGTGTTTAGGGGAGTGGGACTACTTTGGAGTTCAATGCAGAGAGGAGGAGGCAGCAGCGCAGCACAGCACAGTCGCAAACAGGGGTGGATTGGGAACAAGTGGCCCTGGAAAAAAACTTAGAAGAGACCCATTGTTGTAGGTGGGTTCAAGTTGACAGAAGATGGACCAAAACAAGTAGGTGGGACAACAGAAGTAGGCGGCGCCTGCAATACTGTGGTGCAGCACAGAATACCGCCCCAGCAGAGCCAAATACCACAAGACAGCACAAAATACTGCCACACTCAACATAGTATTTAACTGTATCACTATCATGAGGACAGTAATATAGCTGAGTTAAGGAGAGCACCTGCAACCATTGATAATCAGATCATTATATACCTGGCCTGTGGCCATCAAGAGGGCTTGAGTGGCCCCCTATTTCCCTGTAGGGTTTATGGATAATCCTCAGCTGGTAACAAAACTATTTATACTCCTGGCTGGGACACTGGGAGGCAGCACAGAACAATCCTGTGGGGGGTTTGGAACTAGGAGGCAGCCCTGAGCAATTCTGTGGGAACAACATGTGGAAGCACAGCACAAGCCTAGTGTGTGTGTGAGAAGGGGGGGAGGGGGTAATATGGAATACAGCACAATCCTGTGGAAACACGTGGAAGCACAGCACAATCCTAATGTGTGTGTGAGGGGGGGAGGGTGGCTAATAGGGAATACAGCACAATCCTGTGGGAACAACATGTGGAAGCACAGCACAATCCTAATGTGTGTGTGAGAGAGGGGGAGGGGGGGCTAATAGGGAATACAGCACAATCCTGTGGGAACAACATGTGGAAGCACAGCACAATCCTAGTGTGTGTGTGTGAGGGGGTGGGAGGGGGGGCTGATAGGGAATACAGCACAATCCTGGGGGAACAACATGTGGAAGCACAGCACAATCCTAGCGTGTGTGTGTGTGTGTGTGTGGGGGGGGGGGGCTAATAGGGAATATAGCACAATCCTGTGCGAACAACATGTGGAAGTACAGCACAATCCTAGTGTGTGTGTGAGGGGGGGAGGGGGGCTAATAGGGAATACAGCACAATCCTGTGGGAACAACATGTGGAAGTACAGCACAATCCTAGTGTGTGTGTGAGGGGGGTGGCTAATAGGGAATATAGCACAATCCTGGGAGAACAACACGTGGAAGCACAGCACAATCCTAGTGTGTGTGTGTGAGGAGGGGGGTCCGGCTAATAGGGAATAAAGCACAATCCTGGGGGAACAACATGTGGAAGCACAGCACAATCCTAGTGTGTGTGTGTGTGTATGTGTGTGGGGGCTAATAGGGAATACAGCACAATCCTGTGGGAATAACATGTGGAAGCACAGCACAATCCTAGTGTGTGTGTGTGTGTGTGTGTGGGGGGGGGGGGGTGGCTAATTGGCTAATAGGGAATACAGCACAATCCTGGGGGAACAACATGTGGAAGCACAGCACAATCCTAGTGTGTGTGTGTGTGTGTGTGTGTGTGTGTGTGTGTGTGGGGGGCTAATAGGGAATACAGCACAATCCTGTGGGAACAACATGTGGAAGCACAGCACAATCCTAGTGTGTGTGTGAGGGGGGGAGGGGGGCTAATAGGGAATACAGCACAATCCTGTGGGAACAACATGTGGAAGCACAGCACAATCCTAGTGTGTGAGTGAGGAGGGGTGGCTAATAGGGAATACAGCACAATCCTGGGGGAACAACATGTGGAAGCACAGCACAATCCTAGTGTGTGTGTGAGGGGGGGGGGGGGGGGCTAATAGGAAATACAGCACAATCCTGTGGGAACAACATGTGGAAGCACAGCACAATCCTAGTGTGTGTGTGTGAGGGGGGGGGTGGCTAATAGGGAATACAGCACAATCCTGGGGGAACAACATGTGGAAGCACAGCACAATCCTAGTGTGTGTATGAGTGGGGGGGGGGGGGGGTGGCTAATAGGGAATATAGCACAATCCTGTGGGAACAACATGTGGAAGCACAGCACAATCCTAGTGTTTGTGTGAGGGGGAGGGTGGCTAATTGGCTAATAGGGAATACAGCACAATCCTGGGGGAGCAACATGTGGAAGCACAGCACAATCCTAGTGTGTGTGTGTGTGTGTGGGGGGGGGGGGGGGGGGGCTAATAGGGAATACAGCACAATCCTGTGGGAACAACATGTGGAAGCACAGCACAATCCTAGTGTGTGTGTGTGTGTGTGGGGGGTGGCTAATAGGGAATACAGCACAATCCTGTGGGAACAACATGTGGAAGCACAGCACAATCCTAGTGTGTGTGTGAGGGGGGGGTGGCTAATAGGGACTACAGCACAATCCTGGGGGAACAACATGTGGAAGCACAGCACAATCCTAGTGTGTGTGTGAGGGGGGGGGTGGCTAATAGGGGATACAGCACAATCCTGGGGGAACAACATGTGGAAGCACAGCACAATCCTAGTGTGTGTGTGAGGAGGGGTGGCTAATAGGGAATACAGCACAATCCTGGGGGAACAACATGTGGAAGCACAGCACAATCCTAGTGTGTGTGTGTGAGGAGGGGGGTCCGGCTAATAGGGAATACAGCACAATCCTGGGGGAACAACATGTGGAAGCACAGCACAATCCTAGTGTGTGTGTGTGTGTGTGTGTGTGTGTGGGGGGGGGGGGCTAATAGGGAATACAGCACAATCCTGTGGGAACAACATGTGGAAGCACAGCACAATCCTAGTGTGTGTGTGTGTGGGGGGGGGGGGGGGGGCTAAATGGCTAATAGGGAATACAGCACAATCCTGGGGAAACAACATGTGGAAGCACAGCACAATCCTAGTGTGTGTGTGGGGGCTAATAGGGAATACAGCACAATCCTGTGGGAACAACATGTGGAAGCACAGCACAATCCTAGCGTGTGTGTGAGGGGGGTGGGGGGGGGGGGTGGGGGTGGCTAATAGGGAATACAGCACAATCCTGTGGGAACAACATGTGGAAGCACAGCACAATCCTAGTGTGTGTGTGTGTGGGGGGGGGGGGGGGCTAATAGGGAATACAGCACAATCCTGGGGGAACAACATGTGGAAGCACAGCACAATCCTAGTATGTGTGTGTGAGGGGGGCAGGGGGGGGGGCTAATAGGGAATACAGCACAATGCTGGGGGAACAACATGTGGAAGCACAGCACAATCCTAGTGTGTGTGTGAGGAGGGGTGGCTAATAGGAAATACAGCACAATCCTGGGGGAACAACATGTGGAAGCACAGCACAATCCTAGTGTGTGTGTGAGGGGGGGGGGGGCTAATAGGAAATACAGCACAATCCTGTGGGAACAACATGTGGAAGCACAGCACAATCCTAGTGTGTGTGTGTGTGTGTATACAGCACAATTCTGGGGGAACAACATGTGGAAGCACAGCACAATCCTAGTGTGTGTGTGTGTGTGTGTGGAGGGGGTGGCTAATAGGGAATACAGCACAATCCTGGGGGAACAACATGTGGAAGCACAGCACAATCCTAGTGTGTGTGTGAGACGGGGGAGGGGGGTGGCTAATAGGGAATACAGCACAATCCTGGGGGAACAACATGTGGAAGCACAGCACAATCCTAGTGTGTGTGAGACGGGGAGGGGGTGGCTAATAGGGAATACAGCACAATCCTGGGGGAACAACATGTGGAAGCACAGCACAATCCTAGTGTGTGTGTGAGGGGGGTGGCTAATAGGGAATATAGCACAATCCTGGGAGAACAACACGTGGAAGCACAGCACAATCCTAGTGTGTGTGTGTGAGGAGGGGGGTCCGGCTAATAGGGAACACAGCACAATCCTGGGGGAACAACATGTGGAAGCACAGCACAATCCTAGTGTGTGTGTGTGTGTATGTGTGTGGGGGCTAATAGGGAATACAGCACAATCCTGTGGGAATAACATGTGGAAGCACAGCACAATCCTAGTGTGTGTGTGTGTGTGTGTGTGTGTGTGTGTGTGTGGGGGGGGGGGGGGGTGGCTAATTGGCTAATAGGGAATACAGCACAATCCTGGGGGAACAACATGTGGAAGCACAGCACAATCCTAGTGTGTGTGTGTGTGTTTGTGGGGGGGCTAATAGGGAATACAGCACAATCCTGTGGGAACAACATGTGGAAGCACAGCACAATCCTAGTGTGTGTGTGAGGGGGGGGGGGTGGCTAATAGGGAATACAGCACAATCCTGGGGGAACAACATGTGGAAGCACAGCACAATCCTAGTGTGTGTGTGTGTGTGTGTGTGTGGGGGGGGCTAATAGGGAATACAGCACAATCCTGGGGGAACAACATGTGGAAGCACAGCACAATCCTAGTGTGTGTGTGAGGGGGGGGGGGGGTGGCTAATAGGGAATACAGCACAATCCTGGGGGAACAACATGTGGAAGCACAGCACAATCTTAGTGTGTGAGTGAGGAGGGGTGGCTAATAGGGAATACAGCACAATCCTGGGGGAACAACATGTGGAAGCACAGCACAATCCTAGTGTGTGTGTGAGGGGGGGGGGCTAATAGGAAATACAACACAATCCTGTGGGAACAACATGTGGAAGCACAGCACAATCCTAGTGTGTGTGTGTGAGGGGGGGGGGGGTGGCTAATAGGGAATACAGCACAATCCTTGGGGAACAACATGTGGAAGCACAGCACAATCCTAGTGTGTGTATGAGTGGGGGGGGGGTGGCTAATAGGGAATATAGCACAATCCTGTGGGAACAACATGTGGAAGCACAGCACAATCCTAGTGTTTGTGTGAGGGGGGGGTGGCTAATTGGCTAATAGGGAATACAGCACAATCCTGGGGGAGCAACAGGTGGAAGCACAGCACAATCCTAGTGTGTGTGTGTGTGGTGGGGGGGGGGGGGCGGGCTAATAGGGAATACAGCACAATCCTGTGGGAACAACATGTGGAAGCACAGCACAATCCTAGTGTGTGTGTGAGGGGGGGGGGGGTG